>NC_053497.1:182503532-182533532 GCF_905171775.1 Rana temporaria
CGAAAAATTAAATTTGACTTGTTTTGGTAAACTTTTCAAATTTTAATCCTATTCAAATCGTTTTTCAATTTCCAAAGAGAATAAAATAGAAAGCAAAACAAAGGAATTGAATATAATTGTTTTATTCTATGCCTTAATTTTCCATTCAATTTTATTCTCTTTTGGAAATTGGTAAAGTAAAAAAAAAAAATAATAATAAAATTATATATATATATTATATTAAGGGACTTGCACTGCCGGATCTTAGGATGCAGTACCGCAGCCGCCGCTGGGGGCATTTCTCGTCGAAATCCAGCGTCGGGTATGCAAATTAGCACTTACGGAGATCCACGAACTCTTTACGCTTCGTTTTTTCTCCGTAAGTATTAGTTTGCCGCCTCAAAATTAGGGCTGCTTTTACAAAGTGTAAAGTTAGTACACCTTGTAAAAGTAGACCCTTCTTTCCCGCGACGCTGTCAAATTTCTTTTTAAATTATTTTTTTCCCCGACGCAACTTTTTTTTACCCGGCGCGATTCACAAATCTCGGCGTAACGTAAAACCGCGCAAAGCACGTCGGGGAAAAAAAACGTCGGGAGCATGCGCAGTACGTCCGGCGCGGGAACGCGCCTAATTTAAATGGGACTCGCCCCATTAGATTAGGAACGCCTTGCGCCGGCCGGATTTAAGTTACACCGCTCAAAATTTCTAGGTAAGTGCTTTGTGGATCGGGCACTTGGGTAGAGATTTTGCGGCGGTGTAACTTAAACGGGGAAAAATTAGGTTACGCCGCGTTTTTGTGGATTAGGCCCTTAAAGCGGGAGTTCACCCATTTAAAAAAAAAAAAAAAATCTCCCCTTAGCTTCCTGCTCGTTCGGTCTAGGGGAATCGGCTATTTATATTAAAATATGATCCGTACTTACCCGTTTTCGAGCTGCATCTTCTTCCGTCGCTTCCGGGTATGGGTCTTCGGGAGCGGGCGTTCCTTCTTGATTGACATTCTTCCGAGAGGCTTCCGACGGTCGCATCCATCGCGTCACTCGTAGCCGAAAGAAGCCGAACGTCGGTGCGGCTCTATACTGCGCCTGCGCACCGACGTTCGGCTTCTTTCGGAAAATCGTGACGCGATGGATGCGACCGTCGGAAGCCTCTCGGAAGCCTGTCAATCAAGAAGGAACGCCCATTCCCGAAGCCCATACCCGGAAGCGACGGAGAGGATGCGTCTCGTAAACGGGTAAGTACTGCACATATTTTAATACAAATAGCCGATTCCCCTAGTAATAACGAGCAGGAAGCGAAGGGGGAAAAGTGCCCTCTAAGGGTGAACCCCCGCTTTAATCTATGGGAAAAACTAGTGGATCAAATGGGGATAGGTGGCTACGGAATCTCTACCATTTATAAGCTTTTGATAACACAATTAGAAGACGGAGCTATGTGCCCAACGAGGAGCTGGGAAAGAGAACTAAACCAAATTTTACCAGAAATTATGAGAAATAAAGTTGTGGATTTTGTACATTCCACATCGATAAATACCCGAATAAAAGAAATGAATTTTAAATTACTAGTTAGGGTCCTTTCACACTAGCGGACCGTTCGTCCGCTCATTACAAGTCCGTTAACGGACTTGTAATGAATCCCTATGGGATCGCGTCCGTTAGCGGATGGAGCATCCGCTAGCGTCCGCGTCAGTCGGGATCCGCTTTCCCGAACGGAAGAAAACCCTATTTTTCTTCCGTTCGGCGGGACAGGACCGGATGCAGACGGACAGAAGGTCCGTCTGCATCCGGTCCCCCATAGGGGACAGCGGAGCAGAGACAGGGCGGTCCCTGCACTGTGTGCGGGGACCGCCCTATCCGCCGACAGCTCAGCGGGGATCCCCGCTGAGCTTTGGCGGACACACGGAGCGGACCCGGAAACGGTCCGCTCTGTGTGAAAGAGCCCTTAAAGCGGAGGTTCACCCCTACAATATACTTTTTCCCCTTAGATTCCTGCTCGTTTTGTCTAGGGGAATCGGCTAGTTGTTTTAAAATATGAGCAGTACTTACCCGTTTACGAGATGCATCCTCTCCGTCGCTTCCCGGTATGGGTCTTCGGGACTGGGCGTTCTTATTTTGATTGACAGTCTTCCGAGAGGCTTCCGACGGTCGCATCCACCGCGTCACGATTTTCCGAAAGAAGCCGAACGTCGGTGCGCAGTATAGAGCCGCACCGACGTTCGGCTTCTTTCGGCTACGAGTGACGCGACGGATGCGACCGTCGGAAGCCTCTCGGAAGACTGTCAATCAAGAAGGAACGCCCGCTCCCGAAGACCCATACCCGGAAGCGACGGAAGAAGATGCTTCTCGAAAACGGGTAAGTACGGATCATATTTTAATACAAATAGCCGATTCCCCTAGACCGAACGAGCAGGAATCTAAGGGGAGAAGAGAAAAAAAGAAATAAATGGGTGAACTCCCGCTTTAAGTGGTACTATGTTCCAGCAAAATTACATAAGATAAACCCCCAGGTGTCACCTCTATGTTGGAGGGAGTGTGGGGAGGTGGGAACCCATGCCCATATTTGGTGGCAGTGCCCCAAGATCCAAAAATACTGGAAGCAAATAATAGAACTAATTAAAGAGATCAGTAAAACAGAGATTACCCTAAACCCCTGGCAGTGTTTGTTCCATGCAACAGCCATACCCAGAAAAAAATATACAACATCAATTACTCCAATCTTATTAAATATAACAAAAACATTGATCCCGAAAAGATGGAAGGAAATGCAGGTCCCGTCAATACAGGAATGGTTAAGGGAAGTAGAAAGGACAAGAAATATGGAAGAATACCGGGAACCTAACCAGTGAGAAGTAGGGATTTGGAGAGGTTGGGTGGATTTTAAACAATCCCAGCTCTATTTAGACTATAGGTAGGTACTGTTAAGAGTTTGGTAAAATTCAGATGCAGCGAGCTCCAAACCCCCCCCCCCCCTTTTTTTTCTCATGAGTGGATTTGAAGGGGATTTAATTCTCCCCCTTAAAAATAAATAGATTTAGTCACAGGGAATAAATATATGGTTAAATTCACATAAAGACACTTTAATAGGGATCACGAGGAGAATGGGAAAGGAAGGTAAAGGAAAAAGGGGGATTTGTCCCCCCCCTAAAATAAATAGAAATATAGGAGTTATAGGCATGTGCAAAAGGGAAAATTTCGTTTCGTTTTAATTCGTTATTTAATTAATTTCGTTAAGTTAGGTTCGTTACATGTGTTAAATTCGTTTTCGGAACTCGTTCGTTTTCGACTGAATTTCGAAAAATCCGGTCGAATTTGAAAATTCTCTCTTCGAATCTAATTTCGAAATTCGATCGGAATTCGAAAAAAAAAAAAAAAAATTCGAATTCCAAATCGAAAACCCGCGGACGAAATTCGATCGGAATTCCAAAAAAAAAAAAAAAAAAAATTTGAATGCCGATCGAATTTCGTCTGCGGGTTTTCGATTCGGAATCGAAAACGTTCGTTCGGATTCGGTAAATTCATTAATATTGCAATTCGTATGCATCCGAATGTCCGAATAATGAAAAATTCGTCCGAATTTCGATTCGGAACGAAACGAAATGCACATGCCTAAGGAGTTATAGAGTACTAACTAGGGGATAAATATACACATAGTATTTAACAAGATGGGGGGGATGTGTGTGTGTTTTATTTTTTTTATTTTTTTTTTCGGAAGGAGGGAGTCGGGGGGGGAAGGATAAGCCCCCATTCACACCTAGGCTATTTGTCGCCTGTAGTGTGACGCCGCTGCCGCCAGAGGGATGAAAACACATTTCCCTCTATGGAGATGGTTCCCATCTCCACGCCGGACGCCGAAAGCCGCCTGAAAAAAGGTCCCGGACCCTTTTTTTCAGGCGGCTTTCGGCGTTCGGCTAGGAGATGGGAACCATCTCCATAGAGGGTGTAATGTTGGGGCACATTTAGGCCCCATTCACACCTAGGCGTTTTTACGCCTGAAGCGCACTGCTCACAAACGCCAGAGGGGAGAATAACATTATTCCCTATGGTGACTGGTCACGCCTGAAGCGAAGCTCAAACAAGTCCCGGACCTTTTTTTGTCGCGCGGTTTGGGCGTATTTGAGCGTTTTTTTCCCCATAGAAAGTAATGGGAAACGCGCGAATTGAGCGACAACGGGCGTTTGCTACGGGCGTTTCGTCGTTTTAATAAATAGAACTTGTCGCCCATGCAGAAGATTAAAAAAATCTACCAACATAGCAACAAGTGATGAAAAGATGATCATTTTTCCTATTGGCTAAAATAAAAAACGCCGAAGTACAAAAACGTTGCACGACGCTTTATGCAAACGCGCGCGACAAAACGCCAGAAAAAAAACGCCCAAAAAAACGACCGACGCTCAGGTGTGAATGCAGCCTTAGGCGGACAATACCGGTACAAAACGCCGCTATTTGTACCGCGATTTGCCGCGACAAAACGCAGCGAATTTGTCTGCCTAGGTGTGAATGGGCTCTTAGAGAAGGGGGAAGGTAAAGGAGAAAAACAAAAGGTGTAGGATAGACCCATATCGACTGTGTTGTTGTTATTATTGTTGTTGTGTATATTTATGTAATGTTGAGTGTACTTAAACATGAACTTTTGTATATGTTTTAATGTAATATAATGTAAATTGTGTACATGTTTTAAAAACTTTTTGAATAAAAACAAATAGAAACCCAAAAGAGCAAATTTCTTCATAAATTTTGACCAGAATGTATTCTGCTACATGTCTTTGATAGATATAGATATAGATATATATAAAAAAATACCCCAAATTTGGGGGGGGGGGGGGGATATGTATATAGATATATATCACATTTTTTTTTTACTTTCTGCTATAAAATATATCTAATAAAAATGTAAAAAGAATATTATATATATATATATATATATATATATATATATATATATATATATATATATATATATATATATATATATATATATATATATATATTCTTTTTACATTTTTATTATATTTTATAGCAGAAATAAAAAAAAAGATAGATATATATATATATATATATACATATTTATATATATTTACTATAGAGGTGATCAAATGCCACTGAAAGAAAGCTCTATTTGTGAATAAAAAGAGTGATATACATTTTGTTTGGGTACAACGTCGCACGACCGCGCAGTTGCCTGTTAAGGTAACACAGTGCTGAACAGACATGTGCAGAATTTTTTTATTTTTATTCTTATAATATTTTAATTACATTTTAAAACATTTTGATATTGTTTAGTTTAATGTGTTTTATTTTGTTTTCGAATTAATTAAAATTTTTCCAATTCAGATCAATTCGGAAAAAAAAAAATTGGAATTTGAATCCTTTTAAAGAATAGTTTTCCAATTTTCTAAAGAGAATACAATTAGAATAGAAAATAAAGGAAAAGAATAGAAACTTTTATTTATTTTTTCTATTCCTATATTTTTTTATTCTCTTTGGAATTTAGAAAACTTTTTGAATTCTAATTTCATCCAAATTTTATTTTTCGTTATTTTCGAAGTTCGTTTTAAATTCGGTACTAGTCAAATAAAAATTAGACGCTATAGTTCCTATTGCTATTTTTTTCTTCTATTAACCCTTCCGCTCGCACACACAGGATATGCTGCTGTATTTCCCAAAGAGCCCCGAGACACGACCATCAGAAACTGCTCCATCACTCCTCCGGTAAGACATCGAAAAAAAAAAAAAATGGCGTTTGTAGGAAGTGTGTACGGCGCCGTCCCCCTCACTGTATCAGTTTATGAATCGTGTCGTAGATTAAATTCCATTGAAAAATTATTTCTCAATGGCCACGGGAGATCTAAATCCACTTTTGTGCACCAAATGCCTTTGCAAAGTATGATATTATCTTGTAAAAGTAGCATCATCATCAGCTGTGCTGTACATAGCTTGAGCAGAGCTGTGGGAGGAGCCCAGTAGGCTCCACCCATTATAAACTGCCTGCAGAAAACTACAAGAGGGGGCGGAGACAAGACCAGTCACCCTGCACAAGGAGAGAGAGCAGAGATGTGGGAGGGGACCAGCAGGCTCCACCCACTATAGAAAACTACAAGAGGGGGCGGAGACAAGACCAGTCATCCTGCACAAGGAGAGAGAACAGAGCTGTAGGAGGAGCACAGAAGTCTCCACCCACTACAGGAAGGGGCGGAGACAAGACCAGTCCCCCCTGCACAAGGGGAGAGAACAGAGCTGTGGGAGGGGCACAGCAGGCCCCACCCATTACAGACTGCCTGCATAAAACTACAAGAGGGGGCGGAGACGAGACCAGTCACCCTGCACAAGGAGAGAGAACAGAGCTGTAGGAGGAGCACAGAAGTCTCCACCCACTACAGGAAGGGGCGGAGACAAGACTAGTCCCCCCTGCACAAGGGGAGAGAACAGAGCTGTGGGAGGGGCCCAGCATGCCCCACCCATTAAAGACTGCCTGCAGAAAACCACAAAAGGGGGCGGAGACAAGACCAGTCACCCTGCACAAGGAGAGGAGGGCAGAGCTCTGGGAGGGATCTAGCAGGCCCCACCCATTAAAGATTGCCTGCAGAAAACTACGGGAGGGGGCGGAGACAAGACCGGTCACCCTGCACAAGGAGAGAGAACAGAGCTGTGGGAGGAGCACAGCAGGCTCCACCCACTACAGTCCCCTTGTAGAAAACTAAAGGAGGGGGGCGGAGACGAGACTAGTCACCCTGCATGCTCAAGGAGAGAGAACAGAGCTGTGGGAGGAGCACAGCAGGCTCCACCCACTACAGGAGGGGGCGAAGACCAGACCAGTCACCCTGCACAAGGAGAGAAGGAGAGAAGAGCTCTGGGAGGGATCTAGCAGGCCCCACCCATTAAAGATTGCCTGCAGAAAACTACAAGAGGGGCGGAGGCCAGTCACCCTGCACAAGGAGAGAGAGCAGAGCTCTGGGAGGAGCACAGCAGACTCCACCCACTACAGGCCCCTTTGCAGAAAACTACAGGAGGGGCGGAGACAAGACCAGCCATCCTGCACAAGGAGAGAGATCAGAGCTGTGGGAGGGGCCCCGCAGGAGGCGGGGTACATACGATAGACCCTTTGTGTACCAATCCCAATTCATTATAGAATGAGGCGGGGCTAAGATCCCACTACTTAATGATTGGATGGAATTATTTTATGTATTTTTTATTTATTTATTGTGTAATTTATTTACTATATTTATATATTTTATGACACGTTTGCCTTTTTTGTTGCAGTACATTCCGCCCACTGTGAAAAATTCCACTGAAGGTCTCGCCAGACTCCGGCAAGAGATGAGGAACCGCAACATCAGCGCCTACATCATCCCATCGACCGACCCCCACCTGGTAAGAGGATGCCCCCCCAGGGAAGCTCGGACCCTGACCTGACTCTACAATGTTCGCGTCTCAGGAAGAGTCATCAGGATGTTGCTAGAAGTAGAAGCGGCACAATGATGAGCTCATCTCTCTGCCATTCTGCTCTCTCCTCCTATCGGCATGCTTCCTGACGGGCACTTGTACTAAATGGCCACTCCGGTTGGCGATGCTGCATTCAGGTGGCCATCTTGGGTCATTCAGAGTCTTTAAAGCGATTGTAAAGATTTGTTTAAAAAAAATAATAATAATAATAATACACGAACATGTTATACTTACCTGCTCTATACTGTTGCACAGAACGGCCCCGATCCACCTCTTCTCAGGTCCCTCTTTGCTGCTCCTGGCCCCTCCCCTCCTGTAGAGTGCCCCCCGCCACAAGAAGCCGCTTGCTATGGGGCACCCCGTGCTGAAGCTGCAGCTCCGTCTGTGTCCATTCAGACACGGTGCTGCTGTTCGGCTCCGCCCCCTTCTCTCATCTGATTGGCTAACTGACTTTTGACAGCCACGGGAGCCAATTGGCGCCACTGCTGTGTGTCAGACAATCAGGAGTTTTGGTGCGCATTTGCATAGCTCCCCACTGTGCCGGATTTTGTCTGGGACTGTGCCGGATTTTGTCTGGGACTGTGCCGGATTTTGTCTGGGAGTGTGCCGGATTTTGTCTGGGAGTGTGCCGGATTTTGTCTGGGAGTGTGCCGGATTTTGTCTGGGACTGTGCCGGATTTTGTCTGGGACTGTGCCGGATTTTGTCTGGGAGTGTGCCGGATTTTGTCTGGGAGTGTGCCGGATTTTGTCTGGGAGTGTGCCGGATTTTGTCTGGGAGTGTGCCGGATTTTGTCTGGGAGTGTGCCGGATTTTGTCTGGGACTGTGCCGGATTTTGTCTGGGACTGTGCCGGATTTTGTCTGGGACTGTGCCGGATTTTGTGTGGGACTGTGCCGGATTTTGTCTGGGACTGTGCCGGATTAATACTGAGAGATCAGCAGCCTTTTGATCGCTCAGTTCTTGGTCTTTTAGAGGCGGTGGGGAACAGCTCCAGCCAGCCCCTTCCGTCCCCTCCACAGCCTAGAGCTCCAGTAAGCACTGGAGGGGCAGAGCAGAGAGCCGGTGATTGACAGTCCCAGCCCTTTTGCTCAGAATGTATGGGGGAGCTGAGCAATCAGCTGTGTTTGATCACTCAGTTATTGGTCTTAGAGGCGGCGGGGGACAGATCCAGCCAGCCCCTACCATCCCCTCCACAGCCCAGAGCTCCAGTAAGCGCTGGAGGGGCAGAGCAGAGAGCCGGTGACTGACAGTCCCAGCCCTTTGCTCAGAGCGGATGGGAGAGCTGAGCAATCAGCAGTGTTTGATCGCTCAGATCTGACTGCAGAGCCAGCGGGGGGGGGGAAGATGCAGCATTCCCCAATCCCCCCCCCCCCCCCCACTGCACAGTCCTACCTCTGGCAGGGCAGAGGCGGATATCCAGCTCCTCCCACCATCGTGCGGCCCGGTCACCAACAGGCCACTCTTGCCAGTACATGTGGCCCGGCAGCCCTTTAGAAATGCCCTATAGCCTGGAAACTGCTAACACAGGAAATAATTGAGATAATCTCCTCAAGGACAAAGACATATTTTTGGTGTACGGAGGTGTGACGGGATTCACTTTGGGCGGGGGGCTTGTGGAACCCAACTTACTTTGGAGAGCTCTGGAAACTCCTTGTCCAGCTTTCCCGGCCCCTCCTATGTGTAAATTACCCTGTGTCTATTAGGGGGCACAGGGGGGCAACGAGAACCCCCAGTTGGGTCTGTCTAACCTGGCTCACCGTACAACCAAACCTGGATAAGCCCCCCCGCCCAAAGTGACTCCCGTCACGGGAGCAAGGGTTAGCTGTTGGTTGGTTTTAGAGGTTGGTTGTTGGTATTGCTGTTCCTTCCTATTGGTCCTGGTTATTATAACGGAACCCTTCTTTCCTTGTTTTTATTTTTTTTTTCTATTGGGGTCCCAGGGACAGGAAGTGAGGGAAAAATCTCCTCATTGGGATCCCAGGGACAGGAAGTGAGGGGAAAATCTCCTCATTGGGGTCCCAGGGACAGGAAGTGAGGGGAAAAATCTCCTCATTGGGGTCCCAGGGACAGGAAGTGAGGGGAAAAATCTCCTCATTGGGGTCCCAGGGACAGGAAGTGAGGGGAAAAATCTCCTCATTGGGGTCCCAGGGACAGGAAGTGAGGGGAAAAAATCTCCTCATTGGGGTCCCAGGGACAGGAAGTGAGGGGAAAAATCTCCTCATTGGGGTCCCAGGGACAGGAAGTGAGGGGAAAAATCTCCTCATTGGGGTCCCAGGGACAGGAAGTGAGGGAAAAATCTCCTCATTGGGATCCCAGGAACAGGAAGTGAGGGAAAAAATCTCCTCAATGGTGTTGACACTCGAGTTCCCACTCAAGAAATTTACTCAAAGTATAATTCAAGCAATCTGTTACCCTGGATGTGGGGTTGATTTTCTAAGGGAGTAGTTACTACGGTGAAAACTGTCTCAATCCAAAATTCTGCACAACTTCACCTTCCTTACTAACAATCGCTTTGCAGAGTGCACAGATTCCACTCCTTTAGTAAATCGGCCTTTTTTTGTGTCCTGTACACAGGGGGAATACATCGCAGACCGGGAAAAACGACGGCAGTGGATGACCGGCTTCACTGGATCTGCAGGTAATGACCCCCCCTCCCCCAACAACCCCCCGGGAGCTCTCCCTCTGCGGATTGTATTTATGTTCTTCCATTCAAAGGATTTCTATCTAGCCATAAAGGGGAAGGAATGGAGCCCCTGACATGTCTTTACTGCTCCTTTTAGAGAGATGGCAGGACTGGTCCCAGGAACTCTGGCCCCCCAGACTATTTATGAGCTCTTCCACCACCTTCTGGGCACGCCTTCCCAGGGATTGGTTGGAGACCAATACATATTCAGGATGCTTACTCTGTCCTTCCTCTAGATCAGGGATATGCAATTAGCGGACCTCCAGCTGTTGCTGAACTACAAGTCCCATGAGGCATAGCAAGACTCTGACAGCCACAAGCATGACACCCAGAGGCAGAGGCATGATGGAACTTGTAGTTTTGCAACAGCTGGAGGTCCGCTAATTGCATATCCCAGCTCTAGATGAATGCAGGGGGAAGTAATCACAGCAGCAGTGTTTGAGACACTGAGCAGACCTAAACAATCAACCCCTGATTACAGAGAAGCATAGCGGGAATATATTCCCAATTTTATAGATGCTATAAATTTTTGCGCAAACCAATCAATATACACTTATTTTTGATAAAAAAATAAAATAAAATGTAGAAGAATACATATTGGTCTAAACTGATTTTTTATATACATATTTTTATATAATATATTTATATATTACACATTATATATAATTTTTTTTAGGAGGGGGGGGTATATGTATTGGTATAACACACATCCCCCTAAAAAAAAAATATATATATATATATATATATATATATATAAATGATATAAAAAATAAATAATATAATTTTTATATATATATATATATATATATATATATATATATATATATATATATATATATATATATATATATATATATATATATATATATATATATATATATATATATATATATATATAATATTTTTTTATATCATTATTTACATCATTATATTAATATAAATTATATTTATTTATATATATATATATATATATATATATATATATATATATATATATATATATATATATATATATATATATATATTTGTTATATCATTATTTACATCATTAATATAAATAAATAAATTTTATATATATATATATATATATATATATATATATATTAATGATGTAAATAATGATATAACAAATATTATATATATATATATATATATATATATATATATATATATATATATATATATATATATATATATATATATATATATATATATATATATATATAATATTAAATATAAAAAAATATATTATTTATTATATATATATATTAAAAAATAAATATAAAAAGTTTTATATTTAATAATTATTATATATATATATATATATATATATATATATATATATATATATATATATATATATATATATATATATATATATATATACTTCTACATATTTTTGGTTTAAAAAAACTAAGCGTATATTGGTTTGCACAAAAGTTATAGCGTCTACAAAATAGGCAACAGATTTATGGTTTCTTTTTTTTTTTTTTTACGTAGCAGAAATATTATTATTTTTTTTTTTATAATTGTCGCTCTTTTTATTTTATAGCGCCAAAAAATAAAAACCGCAGAGGTGATCAAATACCACCAAAAGACCATTGTAAGCACCCCGTGTCGGTGGTATAAAATGGTTTGTCCCGATCCTCTGACAATTTTTTTATTTTTTTATTTTTTATGGACAGCTCGGTCTGTTAATAGAAGTTGAATAATAACAGACTTAATAGCCGGGTTGGTATTCCGGTAATAAAAATCCTCCTTTCTGTGGCTGCAATCTTCTTTTTTTCCATTTTATCTCTCGGAGAATCTTTTATAATCTGTTATAATTGACTTTGCACCGCGCACTAATTATTTCCTGCAGCTCAGAACAAAGAAGCGGTAAATGATTGACAGAGTAATATGAGAGGATCGCCGGTTTATGGTTATATGGTTCATATAAATAGCCGGAACATAACAAAAAGTACAAAATGATCTGATTACAGAGGATAGAAATGAAATTTATGAGCTTCTAGAGTTCACCTAATCGGTGATATGACATCATCGATATCAGAAGACACAGAGCGATCAATAGTCCTGATCATTTAAAAATTCCCATGTACATGAGTATTCACAGGCTCCTCCCATGTACGTGAGTTTTCTCTGGCTCCCCCCATGTACGTGAGTTTTCACAGGCTCCTCCCATGTATGTGAGTATTCTCAGGCTCCCCCCATGTACGTGAGTATGCACTGGCTCCTCCCATGTACGTGAGTATGCACTGGCTCCTCCCATGTACGTGAGTATGCACTGGCTCCTCCCATGTACGTGAGTATTCACTGGCTCCCCCCCATGTAAGTGAGTATTCACTGGCTCCCCCCATGTAAGTGAGTATTCACTGGCTCCCCCATGTACGTGAGTTTTCACTGGCTCCCCCCATGTACGTGAGTATTCACTGGCTCCCCCCATGTACGTGAGTATTCACTGGCTCCCCCCATGTACGTGAGTTTTCACGGGCTCCTCCCATGTACGTGAGTTTTCACTGGCTCCCCCCATGTACGTGAGTTTTCACTGGCTCCCCCCATGTACGTGAGTTTTCACTGGCTCCTCCCATGTACGTGAGTTTTCACTGGCTCCTCCCATGTACGTGAGTATCACTGGCTCCTCCCATGTACGTGAGTATCACTGGCTCCCCCCATGTACGTGAGTTTTCACTGGCTCCTCCCATGTAAGTGAGTTTTCACTGGCTCCTCCCATGTAAGTGAGTTTTCACTGGCTCCTCCCATGTAAGTGAGTTTTCACTGGCTCCCCCCATGTACGTGAGTTTTCACTGGCTCCCCCCATGTACGTGAGTTTTCACTGGCTCCCCCCATGTACGTGAGTTTTCACAGGCTCCTCCCATGTACGTGAGTTTTCACAGGCTCCTCCCATGTACGTGAGTTTTCACAGGCTCCTCCCATGTACGTGAGTTTTCACTGGCTCCTCCCATGTACGTGAGTTTTCACTGGCTCCTCCCATGTACGTGAGTTTTCACTGGCTCCTCCCATGTACGTGAGTTTTCACTGGCTCCTCCCATGTACGTGAGTTTTCACTGGCTCCTCCCATGTACGTGAGTTTTCACTGGCTCCTCCCATGTACGTGAGTTTTCACTGGCTCCTCCCATGTACGTGAGTTTTCACTGGCTCCTCCCATGTACGTGAGTTTTCACTGGCTCCCCCCATGGGAGGAGCCTCTGATACTTGTGTGCATGGGAGGAGCCTCTGATGCTTGTGTGCATGGGAGGAGCCTCTGATGCTTGTGTGCATGGGAGGAGCCTCTGATGCTTGTGTGCATGGGAGGAGCCTGTGATGCTTGTGTGCATGGGAGGAGCCTGTGATGCTTGTGTGCATGGGAGGAGCCTGTGATGCTTGTGTGCATGGGAGGAGCCTGTGATGCTTGTGTGCATGGGAGGAGCCTGTGATGCTTGTGTGCATGGGAGGAGCCTGTGATGCTTGTGTGCATGGGAGGAGCCTGTGATGCTTGTGTGCATGGGAGGAGCCTGTGATGCTTGTGTGCATGGGAGGAGCCTGTGATGCTTGTGTGCATGGGAGGAGCCTGTGATGCTTGTGTGCATGGGAGGAGCCTGTGATGCTTGTGTGCATGGGAGGAGCCTGTGATGCTTGTGTGCATGGGAGGAGCCTGTGATGCTTGTGTGCATGGGAGGAGCCTGTGATGCTTGTGTGCATGGGAGGAGCCTGTGATGCTTGTGTGCATGGGAGGAGCCTGTGATGCTTGTGTGCATGGGAGGAGCCTGTGATGCTTGTGTGCATGGGAGGAGCCTGTGATGCTTGTGTGCATGGGAGGAGCCTGTGATGCTTGTGTGCATGGGAGGAGCCTGTGATGCTTGTGTGCATGGGAGGAGCCTGTGATGCTTGTGTGCATGGGAGGAGCCTGTGATGCTTGTGTGCATGGGAGGAGCCTGTGATGCTTGTGTGCATGGGAGGAGCCTGTGATGCTTGTGTGCATGGGAGGAGCCTGTGATGCTTGTGTGCATGGGAGGAGCCTGTGATGCTTGTGTGCATGGGAGGAGCCTGTGATGCTTGTGTGCATGGGAGGAGCCTGTGATGCTTTTGTGCGCATGGGAGGAGCCTGTGATATTTCTGCACATTTTTTTTATTTTTAATAAATTTGCAGAGATTTCAAACAAACTTCTCTCACGTTGTCATTCTGGGGGGTTGTTTGTAGAATTTTTAGGAAAATAATGAATTTAATCCATTTTGGAATGAGGCCGTAACATAACAAAGTGTGGAAAAAGTGAAGCTCTGTGAATACTTTCCAGATGCTCTGTACATTCATTTTAAGAGAGTATATATAATACAATATATATATTTTTTTCATTGTAGGTGAAGCGGTGGTCACTATGACGAGAGCGGCCTTGTTCACCGACAGTCGGTATTGGACGCAGGCCGAGCGCCAGATGGACTGCAACTGGGAGCTGCAAAAATCCGGTCAGTTATCACTTCTGCCATAAAAATACTTTAATTAAAAGAAGCTCTTTATAGACTGTAAATAGGAGGAGCCATGATAGTTGTGCCTCGCCGATCCTCTCAAAAATGGCGCCGCCTTCTGGAGAGAAAAACAGATAGACAATCTTTTACGGGGAGCACTATGATCTCTGTGACCTGGAAGTGTTACATTGACATATTAGCAAGCTTGTACATCCCATAGATTGGCTCCTCCCCTTCGGCGCGTTGGCCCCCCCCCCATAGCAAGCTATGAGGGTACTGATGTGGGCGTGATTCGGAGCTGGACTCTGGCTATTGACACACACAATGTGGCTCGGCCCTTCCCCTCCCCCATGCTTTCTCCTCACTAGCTTTGATTGACACCAGTAGAGGTACTGGCTGCCTTTCTGTCCAATGAGGAGAGAGAGCGCTGAGAGAGCCGCTGCTCTCATGTACATCCTTGGATTGGGCTCAGGTAAGTATAAGGGGGAGGGGCTACATGCAAAAAGTTTTTTTTTACCAGTGGCGGCCGCTTGACATGTGCACTGACGAAAAATTTGTTTTAGTTTGTTTTTCAATCGTTTGTTTTATTTGTTTGTTTTTTTCGGGTCATTCATTATGATCACAATTCTTAAATTTATAAATTCATAGTCCCCACCCACTACAGGCAGAAAACTAAAGGAAGGGGCGGAGACATGACCAGTCACCCTGCACAAGGAGAGAGAAAGCAGAGCTGTGGGAGGGGCCCAGCAGGCTCCACCCTCTACAGAAACCTACAAGAGGGGGCGGAGACAAGACCGCTCACCCTGCACAAGGAGAGAGAGCAGAGTTGTGGGGGGGGCTCAGCAGGCTCCACCCACCTGTAGATGACTACAGGAGGGGGCGGAGTCAAGATCGTAACTAATATATAATCTGACATGTATTTCTATATTGTTTTTAGTGTCACCGTCTGCCATGGTGTCCTGGATTGTGGAAGAGGGGAACCCTGGAGATGAGATTGGCTTTGATCCGTTCCTCTGGTCAATCAGTAAGTTTTTTTTTTTTTCCCAGAGCGTCTTTCAGGACAGCACCTCGAGAGATAGTGGCTCCTCCCTCTCCAACAGGAAACACCTTCATTCCAAACTTTAAAGGGAGGCTCCTCCCAGCACACTTCAGTTTTTGTGTTTCCTCCGACCCGGAGGGAACATCTTCAAGGGAGTTCTTAGAGGCCAGGGAAGCCCTGGATTACTCCCGTTTTTGTCTTACCTTTTTTCAGGCCAAGAGCCTGGGAGACTCCGCTCCCCGAGCTACCCGTTCGGCGACGGTAGTAGCCGGGCTTTCCCCTTCCATGCATCCGGGGTCCGGGTGTTACAGGCAGGCGAGGTGTGCTCAGTGGAGCCACAAACGGCAGGGGATGGCGTCCGGCGGCCGCGCGCGCGATTCGCGCCATTCTGTTTACAGCGCGGGCGCCGGCTGATGCGTCATTTCCGGCGCGCCGGCCAGGAAGGGGCGGGTGGGAGCTGGTGCCGATTTCCGCTTCCGGTCCGGCGCAACGGCGCTATAGGTCTCCGGAAGCCGGTCAGTGAAACCACGGTGAAGCGCTGGTATTCTGCGATGGAGACAGCAGAGAATCCAGCGGTGGGGACAGGCACAGGCACCAGCAAGACCTCGGCGGGAAGCAGCACAGTGAGTGTTTTTCCTTCCTTATGAGTTCTGCCTGTTTGTTCCTTTTTTTTACTGTCAGGTGGATGGTCAGTCTCAAAACCCTTTTTTCTCCCCCCCAGTGGTTTGGGGGCCTGTCTGGGCACTGGTTGGTCTTTATTCTTTCCTAGTGCACCTATTATGGGGGTCCATATGTGTGAACAAGGTTTTCTCACTAAGGTCTCCCTGCCTTCTCTTCCCTGTTGTTTTTTTCCTGCAGGCTAAGTCTGACTCTAAAAAGAGATGCCCATCATGTAAAACTAAGATGAGTGACAGCTGGAAGAAGGCACTTTGTAAACCATGCATTGATTCTTTGATACAGGAGGAGTCAGCCGCTATGCGGGATGAACTGATTTCCTCAGCAAAGAAAGAACTACTGTCCACATTTCAGTCCTTACGTGAGTCATTAGTTCCGCCTACCACCCCTCTAGCCTCCACTTCCCAATCCTCTCAGGATTCAGTGTCAGTACCGGAACTGATTTTGGGAGCAGGTGACGCAGGTCCCGGGGAAGGGGGCTCTCAGGTACCAGACAGCGAGGACTCAGAGGAGTCCGAAGGGGAGAGGGGGAAAGGGACGGGTCATTCCGGTCCATTCAGTGATTTCTGAGACCATAGTTAGGGAATGGCAGGACCCAGAGAAAAAACCCTTTTTCCCTAAAGCACATAAGAGGCGTTTTCCCTTTGAGGAGGATCAAACAGCAGTTTGGAATAAAGTTCCAAAACTCGATGCGGCTTTTTCGCAAGTATCTAGGTCCACGGACCTAGCCTTTGAGGACATGGGCATTCTAAGGGACCCCATGGATAAGCGCATGGATCTCCTCCTCAAAAGATCTTGGCAGTCAATCATGAATGGTTTAAAACCCGCCATGGCCACAACCTGTGTTGCCCGGAATCTAGAATTCTGGACAAATCAGCTGAAGAATCATATTTCGGCTGATTCGTCAAAGGAGGAGATTCTGGAATCGTTTTCTACTCTGACCGCGGCAGTAGCCTACATTGCAGATGCCTCAGTGGAGGCCATTAAAATGTCAGCAAGGTCAGCGGCCCTGGCTAATTCGGCCAGGAGGGCGCTTTGGCTAAAAACCTGGCCAGGGGATGCCGCATCAAAGAACAAGCTTTGCGGTATCCCTTTCTCAGGAGATCTCTTATTTGGTCCAGACTTAGATAATATCTTGGACAGGACCGCAGATAGAAAGAAATCTTTCCCTGTCAAAAGGAAAAGGCAGCCCCCTAGACGTTTTTTTCGTCAGCAAAGGGCACAAGATAAGGGTAACAAACCCCAAGGGGACAGGAGAGGTTGGGCACAGAAAGCCAAAGAAAAGAAGGGAATCCTTTTCAATCCTCCTACACAGCCCCAAAAAGCGCAATGACTCGGCGTCCCGGGTTGGCGGAAGATTACAAAGGTTTCTTCCGCAATGGTCAGAGATAACCACCAATCAGTACATTCTGACCACTCTGTCCCGGGGTTACGAGATAGAGTTTTCAGAAACTCCACCCCAAAGATTTCTCGTGACAAATTTCCCGAAGGATCCAGCAAAATCCCTAGCCATGAAATCCTCTTTAAAGGAGTTGAGGCAGCAGGGGGTAATAGTAGAGGTACCTCAGGCAGAACAGGGCCTGGGTTTCTACTCCCATATTTTCCTGGTAAGGAAACCGACAGGAAAATTCAGGATGATCTTGAACCTAAAACCCTTAAACAGGTCAGTCAGGTACAGGAGGTTCAAAATGGACTCTATTTTTTCGGTCCGGAATCTATTGACGCCAGGTTGCTTCATGGCGTCGATAGATTTAAGGGACGCCTACCTGCACATCCCGATCTCTCCGCAATCCCAAAGATACCTCAGGTTTGCGGTAAGGAGACGGGGGATAGTTCAGCATCTGCAGTACAGGGCTCTGCCTTTCGGGCTCTCATCCTCACCCCGGGTGTTTACCAAGGTGATGGCGGAAGCCTTGGCCCCGCTGCGGCTACAGGGAGTAGCAGTGGTCCCATATCTAGACGACCTGCTATTTTTTGCCCCGTCAAGGGAAAAATTACTGATAGACGTGGCCACGGCTCAGACTCACCTGGAGTCCCTGGGATGGATCCTGAACCTCCAGAAATCCTCATTGGTACCTGCTCAGGATATTCTGTTTCTAGGATTTCAGGTGAACTCTCTGAGCCAAAGTATATTTCTGCCCCAAGAAAAAAAGATCAAGGTCCACGAGACAATCTCTCGACTTCAGTCCTATCAACCCATATCCATAAGGCAAATAATGGCGGCGTTAGGACTATTAACCTCAACCATGCCTGCAATCCAGTGGGCAAGGCTGCATTTTCGGTGCCTACAAAGTTTTCTGTTAAAGTCATGGGATCACAACCTCAATTCCCTGGACAGTCTAGTAAAGATTCCATCTCGGGTAAAAAGATCCCTATATTGGTGGAAGGACCAAAGGGTGCTCTCGAGAGGTCTGAGTTGGTCCTTTCCGGTGGGGGAAAGGATAACGACAGATGCCAGTGCCTGGGGATGGGGAGCCCATTTGGGAAAGAACTTTGTTCAGGGCCGATGGTCAAAGGAGGAATCGGCTCGATCCTCGAACTGGAGGGAGTTGAGAGCAGTCTCATTAGCTCTAGAGAGGTTTGCTCCGGATCTTCTAGACCAACATGTCCAGGTGTTGACGGACAACGCTACGGCCGTAGCGTATTTGAACAGGCAGGGGGGCACCAGAAGCAAGTCCCTGCTGATGTTGGCCGAAAGCACTCTATTATGGGCAGAAAAAAATCTGCGATCCCTCTCGGCAATACACCTGAAGGGATCCCTGAATGGGGTGGCAGATTTTCTGAGCAGGCGTCAGGTTCAGGAGTCGGAGTGGTCTCTAAACCCCGAAGTCTTCGCAGAAATAGTCAGCAAGTGGGGTCAACCAGAGGTGGACTTATTTGCTTCGAGAGAAAACTCCCAGGTACCTCTGTTTTTTTCCCTAAACAGACTGGAGGGCTCCTTAGGGGTGGATGCCCTGGCGCATCCCTGGGGATTTCACCTCTCCTTCGCTTTCCCCCCGTTCCAACTGATTCCACTGGTCCTGAGAAAGATTCAGAAGGAGGGAGTCCCAGTAATCCTGATTGCTCCGTTTTGGCCCAAGAGACCATGGTTCTCGACTCTCCTAAGCATGGCTACAAGACCATGTTGGCACCTACCTTGCAGGTCAGATCTTCTAAGCCATGGTCCAGTGTGTCATCCGGACGTATCCAGGCTCTCCCTTTCAGCTTGGTTTCTGAAAGAAAGATCCTAGAGGATAAGGGATTCTCGGATCGGTTAGTGTCTACCCTATTAAATAGCAGGAAGAAGGTCACAAGAGCCATCTACGCTAAAGTTTGGAGAGTATTTACGTCCTGGTGTCACACTGCTAACATGGAACCTAGCAGTTTGAGGGCCATTCTAGAATTTTTGCAAAACGGAGCAGATATGGGGTTAGCGGTCAGCACCCTGAAAGTGCAGGTATCCGCCTTAGCAGTCTTCCTAGAAAGATCAATAGCCTCCGAACCGTTGGTATCAAGGTTCTTTAGAGCCCTCTCGAGGGCTAGGCCGCCACAGGTCAGGGGTTTCCCGAAGTGGGATTTGTCAATTGTTTTGAAAGCTTTAGCTGGAAAGCCTTTTGAACCTTTGGGTGATGCTTCTCTTAGAGATGCTACCTTAAAGGTTCTTTTTTTGGTCGCTATCACCTCAGCCCGTAGGGTGAGCGAACTACAGGCCCTGTCAATAAGGGAACCGTATTTTTCTTTATTTTCGGATAGGGTTGTGCTTAGAACAGACCCAAAATTCTTACCCAAGGTAGCCTCAGCAGCCAATCGAGCTCAAGAGATTGTGCTACCTACGTTTTGTTCAAACCCCTCGGGGGAAAAAGAATCGTTTTTTCACATGTTAGATGTGAGAAGGGCTCTGTTATGCTACCTTAAAATAACAGAGTCCTTCAGACAATCAGATTCACTATTTGTTTTGTTTGGGGGCAAAAGAAGGGGCCATCCAGCCTCAAAGGGCACGATAGCCAGATGGTTAAAGCTAGCCGTCAGGGAGGCCTATTTGCATGCAAAGATTGTCCCACCAGATGGGATCTGTGCCCACTCTACAAGAGCGCTTGCGACCTCATGGGCAGAGAGAGCTGGTGCCACCCCGGAACAAATCTGCAGGGCGGCAACGTGGTCAAGCTTTAACACGTTTATACGGCATTATAGATTGGACCTGATTTCTGCCAAGGACCAAGCATTTGGCAGAAAGGTCCTACAAGCTGTTGTCCCGTCCTAAGGTGGTAAGTCTCTGGTATCCCCTCGAGGTGCTGTCCTGAAAGACGCTCTGGGAAAAAGCAAGTTAGGCTTACCGGTAACTTGTTTTCCAGAAGTCTTTCAGGACAGCAGCAACCCGCCCGTTTGAGATACTTGTTAAATGTGCCATGCTGTGACTAACCTATGTGTTTATATGTTCCAGCCGGGGCCGGAGGTTTCTCGGTAACAACTGAAGTGTGCTGGGAGGAGCCTCCCTTTAAAGTTTGGAATGAAGGTGTTTCCTGTTGGAGAGGGAGGAGCCACTATCTCTCGAGGTGCTGTCCTGAAAGACTTCTGGAAAACAAGTTACCGGTAAGCCTAACTTGCTTTTTTTTTTTTGCTTTTTTGTTTCTCCATTTCTAAAAAATGATTATTATATATTTTTTTTTGTTTTCCCATCTCTAGAAAAATTATTATATATTTTTTTTGTTTCTCCATATCTAAAAAAATATTATTATATATGTTTTTGTTTCTCCATCCCTAAAAAATTATTATTATATCTGTTTTTGTTTCTCCATCTCTAAAAAAAATTTTTTTTGACAAAGTGACCGATTTTTACCTAAAAGTTAGATTGAAATGTAACCCCTACATTTTAGGCCTGGGAAGTATATCGATCTTATTATAAGTTCTACCCACACAGATCTCATCGAAATATATCATTTATTTTCAGTATAATTTTTTTTTTTGTTTCTCCATCTCTAAAAAATGATTATTATATATTTTTTTTGTTTTTCCATCTCTAAAAAAATATTATTTTTTGGTTTTCCATCTCTAAAATATTATTATCATTTTTTGTTTCCCAATCTCTAAAAAAATATTATATATTTTTTTGTTTCTCCATTTTTAAAAAATGATCATTATATATTTTTTTTGCTTCTACAGTGATGAAAATAAGTATTTGAACACCCTGCTATTTTGCAAGTTCTCCCACTTGGAAATCATGGAGGGGTCTGAAATTGTTATCGTAGGTGCATGTCCACTGTGAGAGACATAATCAAAAAAAAAATCCAGAAATCACAATGTATGATAACTATTTATTTGTATGATACAGCTGCAAATAAGTATTTGAACACCTGAGAAAATCAATGTTAATATTTGGTACAGTAGCCTTTGTTTGCAATTACAGCGGTCAAACGTTTCTTGTAGTTTTTCACCAGGTTTGCACACACTGGAGGAGGGATTTTGGCCCACTCCTCCACACAGATCTTCTCTAGATCAGTCAGGTTTCTGGGCTGTCGCTGAGAAACACGGAGTTTGAGCTCCCTCCAAAGATTCTCTATTGGGTTTAGGTCTGGAGACTGGCTAGGCCACGCCAGAACCTTGATATGCTTCTTACAGAGCCACTCCTTGGTTATCCTGGCTGTGTGCTTCGGGTCATTGTCATGTTGGAAGACCCAGCCTCGACCCATCTTCAAAGCTCTAACTCAGGGAAGGAGGTTGTTGCCCAAAATCTCGCAATACATGGCCCCGGTCATCCTCTCCTTAATACAGTGCAGTCGCCCTGTCCCATGTGCAGAAAAACACCCCCAAAGCATGATGCTACCACCCCCATGCTTCACAGTAGGGATGGTGTTCTTGGGATGGTACTCATCATTCTTCTTCCTCCAAACACGGTTAGTGGAATTATGACCAAAAAGTTCTATTTTGGTCTCATCTGACCACATGACTTTCTCCCATGACTCCTCTGGATCATCCAAATGGTCATTGGCAAACTTAAGACGGGCCTTGACATGTGCTGGTTTAAGCAGGGGAACCTTCCGTGGCATGCATGATTTCAAACCATGACGTCTTAGTGTATTACCAACAGTAACCTTGGAAACGGTGGTCCCAGCTCTTTTCAGGTCATTGACCAGCCCCTCCCGTGTAGTCCTGGGCTGATTTCTCACCTTTCTTAGGATCATTGAGACCCCACGAGGTGAGATTTTGCATGGAGCCCCAGTCCGAGGGAGATTGACAGTCATGTTTAGCTTCTTCCATTTTCTAATGATTGTTCCAACAGTGGACCTTTTTTCACCAAGCTGCTTGGCAATTTCCCTGTAGCCCTTTCCAGCCTTGTGGAGGTGTACAATTTTGTCTCTAGTGTCTTTGGACAGCTCTTTGGTCTTGGCCATGTTAGTAGTTGGATTCTTACTGATTGTATGGGGTGGACAGGTGTCTTTATGCAGCTAATGACCTCAAACAGGTGCATCTAATTTAGGATAATAAATGGAGTGGAGGTGGACATTTTAAAGGCAGACTAACAGGTCTTTGAGGGTCAGAATTCTAGCTCATAGACAGGTGTTCAAATACTTATTTACAGCTGTATCATACAAATAAATAGTTAAAAAATCATAAATTGTGATTTCTGGATTTTTTTTTTGATTATGTCTCTCACAGTGGACATGCACCTACGATGACAATTTCAGACCCCTCCATGATTTCCAAGTGGGAGAACTTGCAAAATAGCAGGGTGTTCAAATACTTATTTTCCTCACTGTACATCTCAAAAAAAAATATTATCATAATTTTTTGTTTCCCCCATCTCTAAAAAAAATATTATATATTTTTTTGTTTCTCCATCTCTAAAAAAATATTATTATATAATTTTTTTGTTTCTCCATCTCTAAAAAATGATTATTATATATATTTTTTGTTTTTCCATCTCTAAAAAAATATTATTTTTTGTTTCCCCATCTTTAAAAAAAATATTATAGATTTTTTTGTTTCTCCATCCCTAAAAAAATATTATATATTTTTTTTGTTTTTCCATCTCTAAAAAATTATTTATTTATTTTTTTTGTTTCTCCATCTCTAAAAAAAATACGATTATATATTTTTTTTGTTTCTCCATTTCTAAAAAATGATTATATATATTTTTTTGTTTTTCCCTCTCTAAAAAAATATTATAATTTTTTGTTTCCCCCATCTCTAAAAAAATAATTATTATTTTTTGTTTCTCCATCTCTAAAAAACTATTATATATTTTTTTGTTTCTCCATCTCTAAAAAAACTATTATATATTTGTTTTGTTTCTCCATCTTTAAAAAAATATTATTTTTTGTTTCTTCATCTCTAAATAAATATCATTATATATTTTTTTTGTTTCCCCATCTCTAAAAAAAATATTATATTTTTTTTTGTTTTTCCATCTCTAAAAAAAATATTATTATTTTTTTTGTTTCTCCATCTCTAAAAAAAATATTATTATATATTTTTTTGTTTCTCCATTTCTAAAAAATGATTATTATATATTTTTTTTGTTTCTCTATTCCTAAAAAAATATTATATATTTTTTTGTTTCTCCATCTCTAAAAAATGATTATTATATATTTTTTTGTTTCTCCATCTGTAAAAAATTATTATTTTTTCTTTCTTCATCTCTAAAAAATGATTATTATATATTTTTTTGGTTTTTCCATCTCTAAAAAATGATTATATATTTTTTTTTTTGTTTCTCCATCTCTAAAAAAAATACTATTATATATTTTTTTGTTTCTCCATTTCTAAAAAATGATTATATTTTTTTTATTTTTCCATCTCTAAAAAAATATTATATATTTTTTTGTTTTTCCATCTCTAAAAAAAATATTATATATTTTTTTGTTTCTCTATCTCTAAAAATGATTATTATATATATTTTTTGTTTCTTCATCTCTTAAAAAACATTATTTTTTTTGTTTCTCCGTTTCTAAAAAATGGTTATTATCATTTTTTGTTTCCCCATCTCTAAAAAAAATATATATATTTTTTTGTTTCTCCATCTCTAATTTTTTTTTTTTTTTGACAAAGTTATATTGAAATGTAACCCCTACATTTTAGGCCTGGGAAGTATATCGATTTTATTATAAGTTCTACCCACACAGATCTCCCGGAAATATCTTCAGTATAAATCGTTTTTTGTTCTGGTTCCTCTCCTAGATGAATGGGAGTCCTACAACAATTTGTTTGAGGGATCTGGGAGGATTCCGCGATCGATAGCCGTCAATCTGGTGGATGTGGTGTGGGGGAGCCAGCGCCCCCCTCTGCCCGATAATGAAATCTATGCAATCCCCGAGGAATTCTTAGGTATGGAATTGAATCAGATTTATTATTCATTGACGTGTCTAAAGTAGTACCGGAGAGTTCATGTGACCGAATAAAACCCGCATCAAGCCTGCCGTAAATATCGATGTACAGTGGAACCGCGGTTAACGAGCGTTTTAAAAGACGAGCAACTTTTCTTTTTTTCTTTTTTATTCTGACTCGGTTTGCGAGTGTTGTCAGGATTCAAGCTAATGGGGTGTGCAGTACCAGATTTGGCCAGAGGTGCGTGGGGGCGCTGGTGACACTCGAACGTTTTGGAGCCGTTCGGAAATACTCAAATACTCTTAGGTAGATTCACAAAGAGTTAGGCCGGCTTATCTACAGATAAGCCGACCTAACTCTGAATCTAAGCCGGCCTATGTTTAAGTGTATTCTCTAACAGAGATACACCTAAACATACCTAAGATAGGCTGGCTTGCGCCATTCTATCTTAGGCTGCAATGTTTCTTTTGGCCGCTAGATGGCGCTGCCATTGCGGCCGGCCTAGATTATGTAAATGAGGGGCTACGCCGATTCCCAACGATTTACGAGCGTACGCCGGGCCTACACCGTCGAGTTGCGCCGTTTCTGTACGCGATAGGCCGCCTAAAGTCATTCCACCATTAGGTGCAATAACAATGTTAAGTATGGCCGCCGTTCCCGCCGCGAGGTTCAAATTTTTTTACGTCGTTTGCGCAAGTCGTCCGCGAATCGGTATTTACGTCGTTTACGTACGCGTCAAAATCAATAGTCCCGTACGGCCTACTTGGCCGCAATGCGCACTGGGAAATGTAGTCGCCCGGCGCATGCGCAGTGTAAAAAACGTCAAAAAACGTGAGGTCAAGCCTCATTTCAATAATACACGCCCCCTCTCCCAGTCATTTGAATTAGGCGCGCTTACGCCCGGTAGTTTTAGGCTACGCCGCCGAAAATTTGAAGGTAAGTGGTTTGAGTATCACTTTTAACCCAAATAATTTAAGGCGGTGTAGCCTAAAAATAGTAGGCTAGGCCGTCCTAATTTTAGGCGCCCGTACGTGAATCTACCCCTCTGTTCCTGGGTGTTTCCGAGCGTTTCCGAGTTCAGCTGAGCTGTCCCCAAGTATTTCCAAGGCTCTCCAGGCCCCCCCTCCCCCCACCTCTGGCCACATGCGGTATTGCATGCCATAGAAGTCAATGCAGAACAAATTATCTTTGTTTCCATTGACTTGTATGGGGAAACGCGCTTTGATATGCGAGTGCTTTGGATTACGAGCGTTCTCCTGGAACGGAGGTGTTGAACCCTATGGGCTAAGACTGGGATGCCAATTCTTGTGTGTAAAGGCAGGTGTCCCAATACTTTTGGTAAAAAAAAAATCAAATAAAACTTTTTCCTTTTTTTTTTTTAAATAAACACTGTGGCCCAGATTCTCAAAGGGCTTACGACGGCGCAGCGCCATGCATGCCATCGTAAGTCCTAATCTGGGCCGTCGTATCTATGCGACTGATTCTTAGAATCAGTTACGCATAGATATCCATTAGATCTGACAGGCGTAATGCTCTTACGCCGTCGGATCGTAACTGCAATTTTTTTTCCCCGCTAGGTGGCGCTTCCGTCGATTTCCGCGTCTAGTATGCAAATTAGCTAGATACGCGAATTCCCGAACGTACGCGCGGCCGACGCAGTAAAGTAACGATGTTTACGTTAGGCTTTTCCCGGCGTAAAGTTGCCCCTGCTCTATGAAGCGCAGCCAATGTTAAGTATGGCCGTCGTTCCCGCGTCAAAATTTAAAAAGTCACGTCGTTTGCGTAAGTCGCCCGTGAATGGTGCTGGACGTCAATTACGTTCACGTCGAAACCAATGACGTCCTTGCAACGTCATTTGCAGCAATGCACGCTGGGAGATTTTAGGGACGGCGCATGCGCAGTTCGTTCGGCGCGGGGACGCGCTTCATTTAAATGATACACGCCCCCTACCCGCCGAATTTGAATTCCGCCGCGTGATTTACGCTACGCCGACGCAACTTTACAGGCAAGTGCTTTGTGAATAAAGCACTTAAGTGCCTGAAAAACTTGCAGCGGCGTAATGTAAATCGGATACGTTACGCCAATGCTAAGATACGCCAGTCTACGAGAATCTGGCCCATACTGTTTTATAATTGTATATTATCTTCTAATTCATTCCAAAGGTGTTCTATCAGGTTGAGGTCAGGACGTTGTTCAGGCCAGTCAAGTTCCTCCACCCCAAACTCGCTCCTCCATGTCTTTATGGACCTTGCTTTGGGCACTGGTGGGCAGTCATGTTGGAACAGGAAGGGGCCGTCCCCCAAACTCCTCCCACAAAGTTGGGAGCATGAAATTGTCCAAAATGTCTTGGTAACGCCTTAAGAGTTCCCTTCACTGGAACTAAGGGGCTAAACCCAACCCCTGAGGGGCCAAGCCCAACCCCTGAAAAACATCCCCACACCATAATCTCCCCTCCACCAAATGTTTGGACCAGTGCACAAAGCAAGGTCCATAAAGACATGGATGAGCGAGTTTGGGGTGGAGGAACTTGACTGTCCTCAACCCCGATAGAACACCTTTGGGATGAATTAGAGCGGAGACTACGAGCCAGGCCTTCTCGTCCATCATCAGTGCCCGACCTCACAAATGCTCTCCTAGAAGAATGGTCAAACATTCCCATAGACACGCCCCTAAACCTTGTGGACGGCCTTCCCAGAAGAGTTGAAGGTGTTATAGCTGCAAAGGGCGGGGGGCCAACTCAATATTGAACCCAGGGCCACCATCAGGAATTTTGGGGCCCCATACACGGCTTCAGGCTTCAGGCATGGGCCCCCTGGAGCAGAGAACCGGGGGGGGGGGGTGCTGCCGCCGGAAATTGAGAAGCGGGGGGGTGCCGCCACTAGTTGAGAAAATTTGAGAAGCGGGGGGGCTTAAATATTAAATATATATAAAAAATATAAAAAAAAAATAAAAATAATAATAATAAAAAGAAAAAAGAAACCTCTGGGCCCTTTAATAAAAAATAAATAAAAAAGGGGGGTTGCCATCTGGGGCCCTGGGGACCTCTGGGCCCTTTAATAAAAAAAATAAAACTAAAAAAATATATAAAAAAATAAACCTTTAAAGAAAAAAGGGGGTTGCCACATGGGGCCCTGGTGACCTCCGGGCCCTTTAATAAAAAAAAAAATATAAAAAAGAAATAAAAAGAAAAAAGAAAAATAAAAAAAATATATAAAAAAAAAATATTTTTTTTATACAAAAAAGGGGGGTTAATAAAAATAAAAAAATAAATATTCCAAAAAAATATTCTTTTTATAAAAAAAAAAAAAAAAGTGGGGTTGCCACCTGGGCCCCTGGGGACCTCCGAGCCCCTTACAGGTGTACTGCCTGTACCCCCCTGATGGCGGCCCTGATTGAACCCTACGGACTAAGACTGGGGTGCCATTAAAGTACATGGGCGTGTAAATGCCGGCGTCCCAATACTTTTGGTAATTTGGGGTAAGTGGGATTTAGTGCACATATGTTGACCCGTGGTCATGATGGTGGTGACCTCACCGGCCATGAAAAGCGATAGAATAAGAAATGTGGGATCCGGTAGGGAAGTCGGCGTCACCTTGTATAACGTTCTGTGTTACAGGGAACAGCTGGCAGGAAAAGGTCACCGCCATTCGGAACCAGATGGAAGTTCACGCCCAGAAGCCGAGCGCGCTCCTTCTCTCCGCTCTGGAGGAAACCGCGTGTAAGTAAAAAAAAAAACAACTGAGAGGAAATGTTTCCCGGGACAAAGTGTAAATATTTTCATTACGCCGCTAAAATACGAAGGAGAAATGAGGACACATGGAGGAGGAGGAAGGCAAATCACACCGGAGGGCGGGACTATCGCTATTTCACCCAATGAGTGGAAAGAAGCCCTTCCTGACCCCCACAAGGGAGAGTTGGATCCATTAACCCCTTCAGCTTCGCAGTGGTGTACCAAGTAGGGGGCGGGGGGGTTGGCCGCCCCGGGTGCCACACACTGGGGGGGGTGTCAGAAGTGCAGGAGGCAGCTGTGTAATGTAAAGGGGTCCAGAGGTGCAGGGGGCTGTGTAATGTAAAGGGGTGCAGGGGGCTGTGTAATGTAAAGGGTTGCAGGGGGCTGTGTAATGTAAAGGGGTCCAGTAATGCAGGGTGCTGTGTAATGTAAAGGGGTCCAGAGGTGCAGGGGGCTGTGTAATGTAAAGGGGTGCAGGGGGCTGTGTAATGTAAAGGGTTGCAGGGGGCTGTGTAATGTAAAGGGGTCCAGTAATGCAGGGTGCTGTGTAATGTAAAGGGGTCCAGAGGTGCAGGGTGCTGTGTAATGTGAAGGGGTCCAGTAATGCAGGGACTGTGTAATGTAAAGGGGTCCAGAGGTGCAGGGTGCTGTGTAATGTGAAGGGGTCCAGAGGTGCAGGGTGTTGTGTAATGTAAAGGGATCCAGAGGTGTTGTGTAATGGAAAGGGGTCCAGGGGGCTGTGTAATGGAAAGGGGTCCAGAGGTGCAGGGGGCTGTGTAATGGAAAGGGGTCCAGAGGGCTGTGTAATGTAAAGGGGTCCAGAGGTGCAGGGGGCTGTGTAATGTAAAGGGGTCCAGGGGGCTGTGTAATGGAAAGGGGTCCAGAGGTGCAGGGGGCTGTGTAATGGAAAGGGGTCCAGAGGGCTGTGTAATGTAAAGGGGTCCAGAGGTGCAGGGGGCTGTGTAATGTAAAGGGGTCCAGAGGTGCAGGGGGCTGTGTAATGTAAAGGGGTCCAGAGGTGCTGTGTAATGTAAAGGGGTCCAGGGTGCTGTGTAATGTAAAGGGGTGCAGGGGGCTGTGTAATGTAAAGGGGTCCAGAGGTGCAGGGGGCTGTGTAATGTAAAGGGGTCCAGAGGTGCTGTGTAATGTAAAGGGGTCCAGGGTGCTGTGTAATGTAAAGGGGTCCAGAGGTGCAGGGGGCTGTGTAATGTAAAGGGGTCCAGAGGTGCAGGGGGCTGTGTAATGTAAAGGGGTCCAGAGGTGCAGTTGTGGAGAGGGGGTACACAGTAGTAACAAAGAGCTATTGAAGGATGCAGGGGGCACAGTGGGGTGTTTCTACATTTTAATGTGGGGGTTGGCAGACTTTGGATCCGCCCCGGGTGCCAAATGCTCTAGGGTACGCCCCTTTTACCCTCTATTTGCGCTATTGAGTTTTATTTTCATATCAGCAGTTCAGCTGCTTGATCGTTCTTACAGGCAGCAGGAGGGGACACAACCCCCCCCCCCCCGTTGCCCTCCGGTGCTTCTACCGGAAGCTGAGCCTAGAGATCTCGGGTGACCAGATGGTCCCCCAGTCATCTCTATGACCCTCGGAGGCCCCGGGTGTGACATTATGACTGGGATGCCATTAAAGTTCATGTGTGTAAAGGCAGGCGTGACGCGTCCCAATACTTTTGACCATATAGGGTATTTTTGG
>NC_053497.1:182538532-182636333 GCF_905171775.1 Rana temporaria
TTATTATTATTATTATTGTTTTGTTAGGGTGTTTAGTTATTTATTATTATTTTTTAGGTTTAGGGGTTGAAGTTGGGGGTTAATTATATATTTATTATTACATAGTATTCATTTATTTATTGATTTTATTTATTGATTTATTTATTGATTATTTATTGATTATTTTTATATATATATTGTTATATATTTGTGTATTTATTTTACATTTAATTATAAAAAATATATATTAGTAGTAGCAGTAGTATTATTCACACCCTAACCTTAGCAAAAAAAATTAAAAAAAATAATCCTAACCATAACCCCAACCCCTAATCGTAACCCTAACCTTAATTCTAACCCCCTTACCCTAACAAATAAATAAATAAATGTATATAATAATAATAATAATAATAATAATAATAATAATAATATAATTAAGTTTTGGAAAAGCTGAAAAAAAAATAGCAACAAGTGATGCAACAGATGATAGTTTTCTCTATTGGCAAAGCTCAAAGACGATGTATAAAAGCGTGCAAATCCCACATAAAAATGCACCAAAAACATGCAAAAAAAAAAAAAACGCTCGGACACTACGCTCAAAAGTGAATGCAGCCTAAGATCTGTGACGCCATATCCTCGAACAATCATATATAGGAGCGCAGCGCCTAAAAATGATACCTGTGAAACTAAAAGTAATGCTAAAAAAATAAAAATAAATGATACAATCAAAAAAGTAAGTCCAATGTAACATGTCCACACCCTCTGACCTTCCTTTCCTCTGAGACCTGCAGATCTTCAGCAGTCTTCTCGAGCATCACACATATATTAAACATTATGCGGGACCCTTTGGTGATATCGGGGGCCCGCATTTGAGGCCCCCCCTTTAGCTCGTAAGTTGATGACAACCAACAGCAAGAGGGCCGGCTTTTCCCATAGAAATCAGTAACGTTCTTTTTTTTGTCTCATAGATCCGAGATGCCGTGGCGGTCATTGAGTATTTGGTGTGGTTGGAAAAGAAGGTCCCCGCCAACGCCGTTACTGAACTGAGCGGCGCGCATTATGTGGATGGACTCCGAACGTAAGAGTTTGACCGATCGTTCTTTCATTGCTGTTTTGGTTTTGATTTCCCAAATCTTTCGCCAACGATCACAGCGTCGCTCTAAATGAGATCGCGGGACACCGGCGCACATCGAGTCCGCGGGCACAGTCACAGGGCTCATGGCAGGGTCGCAAGAGCGCTCACGACCACACGGCGGCAAATAAAGGGGACGTATATATATACACCCATTTGCCTGTAGCTCCCTTGTCACCTCCTCCCAGGACCTCCTGCACTCTACTATCCCTTGTTACCACCTCCCAGGATCTCCTACACTCCCCTTGTTACCTCCTCCCAGGACCTCCTACACTCTACTTCCCTTGTTACCTCCTCCCAGGACCTCCTGCTGTCTACTTCCCTTGTTACTTCCTCCCAGGACCTCCTGCTCTCTTGTCGCCTCCTCCCAGGACCTCCTGCTCTATAGCTCCCTTGTTACCTCCTCCCAGGACCTCCTGCTCTCTACTTCCCTTGTCACCTCCTCCCAGGACCTCCTACACTCTACTTCCCTTGTTACCTCCTCCCAGGACCTCCTGCTGTCTACTTCCCTTGTTACTTCCTCCCAGGACCTCCTGCTCTCTTGTCACCTCCTCCCAGGACCTCCTGCTCTATAGCTCCCTTGCCACCTCCTCCCAGGACCTCCTGCTCTCTAGCTCTCTTGTCACCTCCTCCCAGGACCTCCTGCTCTCTAGCTCTCTTGCCACCTCCTCCCATGACCTCCTTCTCTCTACTTCCCTTGTTACATCCTCCCAGGACCTCCTGCACACTACTTCCCTTGTTACCTCCTCCCAGGACCTCCTGCTCTCTACTTCCCTTGTCACCTCCTCCCAGGACCTCCTGTACTCCCTTAGTTACCTCCTCCCAGGACCTCCTGCACTCTTCTTCCTTTGTTACCTCCTCCCAGGACCTCCTGCACTCTTCTTCCTTTGTTACCTCCTCCCAGGACCTCCTGCTCTCTAGCTTCCTTGTTGCCTCCTCCCAGGACCTCCTGCTCTCTAGCTCCCTTGCCACCTCCTCCCAGGACCTCCTGCTCTCTACTTCCCTTGTTGCCTCCTCCCAGGACCTCCTGCTCTCTAGCTTCCTTGTTACTTTCTCCCAGGACCTCCTGCTCTCTTGTCACCTCCTCCCAGGACCTCCTGCTCTCTACTTCCCTTGTTACCTCCTTCCAGGACCTCCTGCTTTCTAGCTCCCTTGTAACCTCCTCCCAAGACCTCCTGCTCTCTACTTCCCTTGTTACCTCCTCCCAGGACCTCCTGCTCTCTACTTCCCTTGTTACCTCCTCCCAGGACCTCCTGCTCTCTACTTCCCTTGTTACCTCCTCCCAGGATCTTCTGCTCTCTACTTCCCTTGCTACCTCCTCCCAGGACCTCCTGCTCTCTAGCTCCCTTGTTACCTCCTCCCAGGACCTCCTGCTCTCTACTTCCCTTGCTACCTCCTCCCAGGACCTCCTGCTCTCTAGCTCCCTTGTTACCTCCTCCCAGGACCCCCTGTTCTCTAGCTCTCTTGTCACCTCCTCCCAGGACCTCATGCTCTCTAGCTTCCTTGTCACCTCCTCCCAGGACCCCCTGCTCTCTACTTCCCTTGTTACCTCCTCCCAGGACCTCCTGCTCTCCAGCTCCCTTGTCTCTTCCTCCCACGCTCGCCTTCAGGACTTCTCGAGAGCCTCTCCCATCCTCTGGAACTCCCTGCCTCGGTATAGTATGTTCGATCAGCCCCAAACCTGTCCACATTTAGGAGATCCCTGAAGCATAAACGCACCAAAATCATGCATAAAACTGTGCGGGAGAAATTGCCGGAAAAGCGCTCAGACGCTACGCTCAGGTGTGAATTCAGCCTTAATGTGTGTTTTTTTTATTAATTGCATTTATTTTCCACTACAGGAAGCAGGCACATGCTAAAGGGCCGAGTTTTGAAACCATTTCTGCCGGCGGTTTGAATGCGGCTCTCGCACATTACAGGTAATGCCACGAATGTTATGAATGTTTGTGCTGCTGTTGTAGTGCACCCGATTTTCGTCAATACAAAATGCATGGGAGCAAATTGTCAAACTGCAAAGAGTCGCATGCGATTTTAACAGGAATGCGGTGCGATTCCTGTCCGAACTGAAAGCGGTTTCCCCCACGGCTCCTGTGTGTGTGATTATAGAAAGGGGTTAAAGCGCCATCTATTGGACACTTTAAGAAATGTTAGTTCTCACAGGCCTGAAGATGTTCCCCAGAGTGAAACACGTTGGGGGTGTGGCCTGGTCGGTGTGCAGGCTGAGGTGGTCACCCCATTCATCGTAGTAGGACAACATAGATGTGCGACTTCCAGGGGGGTCACCCTTCTTTCCTGGAGATGTAGAGGCGGTCCTTCCCTAAGCTGACATCACTTCCGCCTTCTACCCACAGGGTCCTGGAACTTCTCCTCCAGCCCTGTGAACACCTCCGGGGCGGGCCCTGATTTGCTGAGCACCTCCTGGCCGGGCGGGCCCCGATTTGCTGAGCACCTCCTGGGGGGCGGGCCCTGATTTGCTGAACACCTCCTGGGGGGCGGGCCCTGATTTGCTGAGCACCTCCATGGGGACGGGCCGCGATTTGCTGAGCACCTCCATGGGGACGGGCCGCGATTTGCTGAGCACCTCCATGGGGACGGGCCGCGATTTGCTGAGCACCTCCTGGGGGGCGGGCCCTGATTTGCTGAACACCTCCTGGGGGGCGGGCCCTGATTTGCTGAGCACCTCCATGGGGACGGGCCGTGATTTGCTGAGCACCTCCAGGGGGGGCGGGCCCTGATTTGCTGAGCACCTCCAGGGGGGGCGGGCCCTGATTTGCTGAGCACCTCCAGGGGGGGCGGGCCCTGGTTTGCTGAGCACCTCCAGGGGGGGCGGGCCCTGGTTTGCTGAGCACCTCCGGGGGGGGCGGGCCCCGATTTGCTGCCAGATATGTACTGCGAGTTCTAACATTTTTTTTTAAACTGCCCACTAGATGGCGCTTTAATCCCTTTTTATATACACACACACAGGAGCGGTGGGGGAAATCGCATTGCGATTCGGACGGGAATTTCTCTGCATTGCTGTTCAAATTGCACGCGATTCTTTGCAGTGCAATTTGCGCCAATTTTTCTTATTTTTATCAGTCCGGGGACCTCAAAACTGTGGCTCAATCATCTACTTTTACACCCATTCCCCCCCACCATCTGCCCCCTTTCCGCCCGTGTGAATAAGCCCTAATTCAGCTTTTCGTTTTTGCAGCGCAACAAATGAGACCAACCGACAGCTGACCGTGAATGAAATGTACCTGGTGGACTCGGGAGGGCAGTACCTGTGAGTATTCTTCTCAGAGTTATAAACCCCGACATCCTGTGTGCTCAGTCTAAAATGTCCGGGCCTATTTCTTGCCCCAGTCCGGGCCTATTTATTGCCCCAATCCGGGCCTATTTATTGCCCCAGTCCGGGCCTATTTATTGCCCCAGTCCGGGCCTATTTATTGCCCCAATCCGGGCCTATTTATTGCCCCAGTCCGGGCCTATTTATTGCCCCAGTCCGGGCCTATTTATTGCCCCAGTCCGGGCCTATTTATTGCCTCAGTCCGGGCCTATTTATTGCCTCAGTCCGGGCCTATTTATTGCCTCAGTCCGGGCCTATTTATTGCCCCAGTCCGGGCCTATTTATTGCGTCCCAGTCCGGGCCTATTTATTGCGTCCCAGTCCGGGCCTATTTATTGCGTCCCAGTCCGGGCCTATTTATTGCGTCCCAGTCCGGGCCTATTTATTGCGTCCCAGTCCGGGCCTATTTATTGCGTCCCAGTCCGGGCCTATTTATTGCGTCCCAGTCCGGGCCTATTTATTGCGTCCCAGTCCGGGCCTATTTATTGCGTCCCAGTCCGGGCCTATTTATTGCGTCCCAGTCCGGGCCTATTTATTGCGTCCCAGTCCGGGCCTATTTATTGCGTCCCAGTCCGGGCCTATTTATTGCGTCCCCAGTCCGGGCCTATTTATTGTCCCCAGTCCGGGCCTATTTATTGTCCCCAGTCCGGGCCTATTTATTGTCCCCAGTCCGGGCCTATTTATTGTCCCCAGTCCGGGCCTATTTATTGTCCCCAGTCCGGGCCTATTTATTGTCCCCAGTCCGGGCCTATTTATTGTCCCCAGTCCGGGCCTATTTATTGTCCCCAGTCCGGGCCTATTTATTGTCCCCAGTCCGGGCCTATTTATTGCGTCCCCAGTCCGGGCCTATTTATTGCGTCCCCAGTCCGGGCCTATTTATTGCGTCCCAGTCCGGGCCTATTTATTGCGTCCCAGTCCGGGCCTATTTATTGCGTCCCAGTCCGGGCCTATTTATTGCGTCCCAGTCCGGGCCTATTTATTGCGTCCCAGTCCGGGCCTATTTATTGCGTCCCAGTCCGGGCCTATTTATTGCGTCCCAGTCCGGGCCTATTTATTGCGTCCCAGTCCGGGCCTATTTATTGCGTCCCAGTCCGGGCCTATTTATTGCGTCCCAGTCCGGGCCTATTTATTGCGTCCCAGTCCGGGCCTATTTATTGCGTCCCAGTCCGGGCCTATTTATTGCGTCCCAGTCCGGGCCTATTTATTGCGTCCCAGTCCGGGCCTATTTATTGCGTCCCAGTCCGGGCCTATTTATTGCGTCCCAGTCCGGGCCTATTTATTGCGTCCCAGTCCGGGCCTATTTATTGCGTCCCAGTCCGGGCCTATTTATTGCGTCCCAGTCCGGGCCTATTTATTGCGTCCCAGTCCGGGCCTATTTATTGCGTCCCAGTCCGGGCCTATTTATTGCGTCCCAGTCCGGGCCTATTTATTGCGTCCCAGTCCGGGCCTATTTATTGCGTCCCAGTCCGGGCCTATTTATTGCGTCCCAGTCCGGGCCTATTTATTGCGTCCCAGTCCGGGCCTATTTATTGCGTCCCAGTCCGGGCCTGCTTACTACTACTAGCCACGCCTTAACTCGGCCTACTCAACCTTTTCACCACAGGGCAGGGCCGTCTTTAACATTCATTGGACCCGCCACGATTGGGCGCTTTGGAAACCTTTAATTTTGATGCGATTGGAATGTGTGTAGATGATTTTCAAGTGAAAGTTCAACAAATTGGACCCAACGTGTCTTATTTTATAGGGATGGAACGACTGACATTACCAGAACTGTCCACTGGGGGAAACCTACTGATTTCGAAAAAGTAAGTTTCTGGGAAGTCACCCGCTAGAAGGTCAGAGAAGCTTTCTGATGGGGAAACGTGAAGGGCCAAACCGCAATTCTATATCCAAAAACAGGGGCGGACTGACAACTCATTGGGCCCCCGGGCAATAGGAGATTATGGGGCCCCCCGGGCAATAGGAGATTATGGGCCTCCGCATCTAGGCGGCTACAGGGTTAGAGAAGCGATGATGCTCGTTCTATGGAGTTTATTGCCTTTCTTTTATCTTCTAGGAAGCCTACACTCGGGTCCTGATGGGGAACATCGAACTCAGTAGACTTGTATTCCCGCCACAAACGTCGGGTAAGTTCACACCGGGCAATAAAAGGATCTACCCCCCCTTAATATTCGTCCATTTACCTGTAATGAGGAGGTTTTGTGGCGCACCAGCCCACGGGTCACATGACTCGAAGTCACGGCGGCATGACATCCTGGCGCTGAGACAATGAAACTCCGCCGTGACTTCGGGGTCATGTCTCGAGGGGCGGTAAAATTGCCCAACCGGTTGCACTCACATTTTTCCAGTAGTGTGAAGAGAGCGGGTATCAGCCGGGCTGACCACGGAGAGCGGGTATCAGCCGGACCGACTGCGTCTGTTAAGGGAGCCAAATGCAGTCTAGCCGCCTCATGCAAAGGCGGGAAGAGGTCCAAAGGAGATGCGTCCCTGCGCTTTCCCCTCTTCATCAGGAACCTTACCGCTAGTACTGTCCCTAACGGGCGAGGTTCCTGTCCCTGATCTACTAACTCGCAAGAAGTGGGATCCAGGGGCTTAAATAGCTTCTGCGTGACCCAAAATGGCTGCTAGAGTCACACTGGGCAGAAGCATCCAATAGGACAGCTCCCCCCAAGTGACCCAGGAAACCATAGAGGAGAAGACGACTTCCTCTCTATCCCCCCAACACTCTGACCCCTCTACACCCCAGATATCCCCCCAGCACTCTGACCCCTCTACACACCAGATATCCTCCCAACACTCTGACCACTCTACACCCCAGATATCCCCCCAGCACTCTGACCCCTCTACACCCCAGATATCCCCCCAGAACTCTGACCCCTCTACACCCCAGATATCCCCCCAGCACTCTGACCCCTCTACACCCCAGATATCCCCCCAACACTCTGACCCCTCTACACCCCAGATATCCCCCCCAGCACTCTGACCCCTCTACACCCCAGATATCCCCCAGCACTCTGACCCCTCTACACCCCAGATATCCTCCCAACACTCTGACCCCTCTACACCCCAGATATCCCCCCAGCACTCTGACCCCTCTACATCCCAGATATCCCCCCAGCACTCTGATCCCTCTACACCTCAGATATCCCCCCAGCACTCTGACCCCTCTACACCCCAGATATCCCCCCAGCACTCTGACCTCTCTACACCCCAGATATCCCCCCAGCACTCTGATCCCTCTACACCCCAGATATCCCCCCCAGCACTCTGACCCCTCTACACCCCAGATATCCCCCCAGCACTCTGACCTCTCTACACCCCAGATATCCCCCCAGCACTCTGACCCCTCTACACCCCAGATATCCCCCCAGCACTCTGACCCCTCTACACCCCAGATATCCCCCCCAGCACTCTGACCCCTCTACACCCCAGATATCCCCCCAGCACTCTGACCCCTCTACACCCCAGATATCTCTTCAGCACTCTGACCCCTCTACACCCCAGATATCCCCCCAGAACTCTGACCCCTCTACACCCCAGATATCCCTCCCAGCACTCTGACCCCTCTACACCCCAGATATCCCCCCAGCACTCTGACCCCTCTACACCCCAGATATCCCCCCCAGCACTCTGACCTCTCTACACCCCAGATATCCCCCCAGCACTCTGACCCCTCTACACCCCAGATATCCCCCCAGCACTCTGACCCCTCTACACCCCAGATATCTCTCCAGCACTCTGACCCCTCTACACCCCAGATATCCCCCCAGAACTCTGACCCCTCTACACCCCAGATATCCCTCCCAGCACTCTGACCCCTCTACACCCCAGATATCCCCCCAGCACTCTGACCCCTCTACACCCCAGATATCCATACAGAAACATAGAATATCCAGGCTCAAACTTACCGACCAATCAGCAACCAACCAAATTCCCCTGTCTAACTGGTGCGTTAAAAACAGAGGCTTAGTTGCACACATCTGCAAATGCATGTGTAAGCTGCAGGCCCCGTCAAGGCGCTCTGTGTAAACTGCAGTCCTAACTGCAACATTGCATTTTATGTCTCCTCAGTGGGAGCACATGACTGCTGATGGATAGATAAGGGGCAGGTGACTGGAGGAGCCCAGCCCTCAATAAAGGGGCAGGAACACACTGCACACTAAGCACATGGAAGCAAAGGTGCTAGTGCGTTGCCTGACCACAATGACAAAAATTCAACAAACAATAGTCACTGCCCCTACCTATGAATGGTATAATAAGGAGCGCTGGAATGGGCGTATAAACATACTATTGAGGGCTGGGCTCCTCCAGTCACCTGCCCCTTATCTATCCATCAGCAGTCATGTGCTCCCACTGAGGAGACATAAAATGCAATGTTGCAGTTAGGACTGCAGTTTACACAGAGCGCCTTGACGGGGCCTGCAGCTTACACATGCATTTGCAGATGTGTGCAACTAAGCCTCTGTTTTTAACGCACCAGTTAGACAGGGGAATTTGGTTGGTTGCTGATTGGTCGGTAAGTTTGAGCCTGGATATTCTATGTTTCTGTATGTTTATACGCCCATTCCAGCGCTCCTTATTATACCATTCATAGGTAGGGGCAGTGACTATTGTTTGTTGAATACACCCCAGATATCCCCCCAGAACTCTGACCCCTCTACACTCCAGATATCCCCCCAGCACTCTGACCCCTCTACACCCCAGATATATGATATCACGCCCGGGTACCCGGAAGTAAACAAAGCCGCAATCGCGGCTGTGAGCATGTGATTTGTGAATGTTTTTTCACCGATTTCATGCTTGTAAGCCTGGAGGAGAGATGTGGGGGGGGAGGGGAAGGTCTTATTGACCCCGCCTCTCTCCATAAAGAGGACCTGTCACACTGATTCCTATTACAAGGGATGTTTACATTCCTTGTAATAAGGAAAAAAAGTGATAAAAAAATAAAAATAAAAAATAAAGTGTAAAAATTAAAAAAAAATTATAAAAATAAAATGAAAAAATTTTTTTTTTTAAAACGCCCCTGTCTCTGTTATCTCGCGCGCAGAAGCGAACACGCATGCAAGTCCCGCCCACATATGTAAATGCCGTTCAAACCCCACATGTGAGGTATCGCTGCGTGCGTTAGAGCGTGTGCAACAATTCTCGCACTAGACCCCCTCTGTAACTCGAAAATTGTAACCTGTAAAAAAAAATTCAAGCGTCGCCTATTGAGATCTTTAAGTACCGAAGTTTGGCGCCATTCCACGAGCGTGCGTAATTTTAAAGCGTGACATGTTAGGTATCTATTTACTCGGTGTAACATCGTCTTTCACATTATACAAAAAAATTGGGCTAACTTTTCTGTTTTGTTATTTTTTAATTCATGAAACCGTTCCCCCCCCCCAAAAAAAGACGTTTGAAAAATTATTGCGCAAATACCGTGAGAGATAAAAAAGTTGCAATGACCGCCATTTTGTGTCTGCTAAAAAAAAATATATATAATGTTTGGGGGGTTCTGAGTAATTTTCTAGCAAATAAATTGTGATTTTTACATGAAGGAGAGAAGTGGCGGAAATAGGCGCGGTGGAGAAGTGGTTACGCTGTACAGATATTTCGGCAGAGAGTTTCCATGATCTCGATTTCTAACATTTTATTTTCATGTTTCCTTCAGGAAGAGTGGTGGAAGCTTTTGCCAGACATGCCCTATGGGAGGCGGGATTGAATTATGGACACGGAACGGGACATGGAATAGGAAACTTTTTTGCGGTTCACGAGTGTAAGTCAACCAATAGAAAGTCGAACATTACTCTCATTTAACCACTTGATGAAAATTTGGACCCGGCGTTTTTTTTTTCTATCGGTTGAACTCCATAGGGCATCGATGGACTAACTATACTTTAGTGAAGGCCAGTGGCGGTGCGCCCATAAGGGGGCGCATGAGTGCCGCCCCCTCTCTCCTGGCACCGCTCTATATCACCGATAGATTCATGCAATCTATGGTCGCCGCCGACACCCCCTATTCAGGCGCCGGCCCCTTTTCGGGCACTTGAGCACCTGAATTACAGCGGCGGGTATTTTTTTGGAATAGGCGTCTAAGGCGTCAAACGGCGGGCGCCATGCTGGGCACTCGCTGTTCACTCAGCGTTGTGCTAGGAAAGGGAATTGATCGCTTTCCTAAAGCTGAACCGCCTCTCAGCCAATTGAGTGCTCGGGTTTGTTGCCTGTCACCTGAAACGACAGGCGCTGTGATTGAACGCCGCCTATCTGGCGTCCAATCATAGCAGAGGGCAAAAAGAGAGGGCGGGAGAAGAGATCGAGGAGCGTGGAGGACAGTGGCTGCGTTTTTATGGGCACGTTGGCGGCGTTTTTATGGGCACGTTGGTGGCGTTTGATGGGCAGGTTGGCGGTGTTTGGTGGGCACGTTGGCGGCGCTTGATGGGCACGGTGGCATCGTTTGGGCACAGTGGCGGCGTTTGATGGGCACAGTGGCGGCGTTTGATGGGCACAGTGGCGGCGTTTGGGCACAGTGGCGGCATTTTGTTTTTTGTTTTTTTGGCACGTTGGCTGTGTTTGATGGGCACATTGGCGGCGTTTGATGGGCACATTGGCGGCGTTTGATGGGCACGGTGGCTGCGTTTGATGGGCACGGTGGCTGCGTTTGATGGGCACGGTGGCTGCGTTTGATGGGCACGGTGGCTGCGTTTGATGGGCACGGTGGCTGCGTTTGATGGGCACGGTGGCTGCGTTTGATGGGCACGGTGGCTGCGTTTGATGGGCACGGTGGCTGCGTTTGATGGGCACGGTGGCGGCGTTTTGTTTTTGTTTGTTTTTTAGGCACGTTGGCTGCGTTTGATGGGCACAGTGGCTGCGTTTGATGGGCACAGTGGCTGCGTTTGATGGGCACAGTGGCTGCGTTTGATGGGCACAGTGGCTGCGTTTGATGGGCACAGTGGCTGCGTTTGATGGGCACAGTGGCTGCGTTTGATGGGCACAGTGGCTGCGTTTGATGGGCACAGTGGCTGCGTTTGATGGGCACAGTGGCTGCGTTTGATGGGCACAGTGGCTGCGTTTGATGGGCACAGTGGCTGCGTTTGATGGGCACAGTGGCTGCGTTTGTTGTTTTGTTTTTTTTAGGCACGTTGGCTGTGTTTGATGGGCACAGTGGCGGCGTTTGATGGGCACGGTGGCGGCGTTTGGGCACGGTGGCTGCGTTTGGGCACAGTGGCTGCGTTTGATGAGCACAGTGGCTGCTAAAACTACAACATGGAAGTGATAATCTTTTTAGTAAATGATTATTTCCTTTCTCCAGGGCCGGTGGGATTTCAGTCCAGCAATATCGCTCTGACCAAAGGAATGTTCTCATCAATCGGTAAATCTTTTTATTTTGCATTTTAATGTCTCATTTCATTCAACAAGTGTAATCTGTGATGACTAGAAAGCAACAAGACACCCAGACTCACCCAGGGGATCCCTCGCTGTCTGCCGGTCCACAGGCACCTACCACATCTAGGTGGTGGGCACATTGGGTAGCGGCGGGGATTGGGCAGCTGCGGGCACATCGGGAAGCGGCAGGGATTGGGCAGCTGCGGTCACATCGGGAAGCGGCAGGGATTGGGCAGCTGCGGTCACATCGGGAAGCGGCGGGGATTGGGCAGCTGTGGTCGCATCGGGAAGCGGCAGGGATTGGGCAGCTGCGGTCACATCGGGAAGCAGCGGGGATTGGGCAGCTGTGGTCGCATCGGGAAGCGGCGGGGATTGGGTAGCTGCGGTCACATCGGGAGGCGGCGGGGATTGGGCAGCTGTGGTCGCATCGGGAAGCGGTGGGGATTGGACAGCTGTGGTCACATTGGGAAGTGGTGGGGATTGGGCAGCTGCGTGGATTGGGCAGCTGCGGTCACATCGGGAAGCGGCGGGGATTGGGCAGCTGCGTTTACATGGGGAAGCGCCGGGGATTGGGCAGCTGCGGTCACATCGGGAAGCGGCGGGGATTGGGCAGCTGCAGTCGCATCGGGAGGCGGTGGGGATTGGACAGCTGTGGTCACATTGGGAAGTGGTGGGGATTGGGCAGCTGCGTGGATTGGGCAGCTGCGGTCACATCGGGAAGTGGCGGGGATTGGGCAGCTGCGGTCACATCGGGAAGTGGCGGGGATTGGGCAGCTGCGGTCACATCAGGAAGTGGCAGGGATTGGGCAGATGCGGTCACATCGGGAAGCGGCGGGGATTGGGCAGCTGCGTTTACATGGGGAAGCGCCGGGGATTGGGCAGCTGCGGTCACATCGGGAGGCGGCGGGGATTGGGCAGCTGCGGTCACATCGGGAGGCGGCGGGGATTGGGCAGCTGCGGTCACATCGGGAGGCGGCGGGGATTGGGCAACTGCGGTCACATCGGGAAGCGGCGGGGTTTGGGCAGCTGCGGTCACATCGGGTAGCGGCGGGGATTGGGCAGCTGCGGTCTCATCGGGTAGCGGCGGGGATCGGGCAGCTGCGGTCACATCGGGAAGCGGCGGGGATTGGGCAGCTGCGGTCACATCAGGAAGCTGCGGGAATCGGGCATCAGCGGGCACATCGGGCAGCGGCTCCTGTGTCTTCTCCTCGCTTCCGCCGTGCGTCTCCTCACCTTCTCCTAGGCATCCAATAGGATCGCCTGTCTGATTGGATGACCGGTATCAGACCGCTTCCCGATTGGCCAGGAGTAGAATCGGTTTTGCAACAGTGAATATTCCCTCCGCTGTAGCAAAACAACTGGGCGGGCTCCAGACTCAATGCTCTGCGGCCCAACGCCACCCTATTTTGAAGCCTATTGGAGCCTCTGGCTTCAGGAACATTGCAGTTACTTTTATCAAAGAAGGGTGGCATGAGCGGCCAAAATGCCAGTGTGCACCCCCCCCTTTTTTTTTTGACCTTGAGCATGGGCCCCCTATGCACCTGGGGCCCCTGAGCAATGCCTAGGTGTACCCATTCATTAGGTTGGCCCCTACTAGGGATAATTTAGACAAGACGAAAGCCAATAAACCAGCATGACTTTGGTGTGTGTATTATATATATATTGTCAATCAATAATAGTATAGAAGTCAGAAGACTGAATGCGCCCAGAAAGTTTTGGAGACGCATCTTGACCCTCTTCTGTGATTCGCTCCCCAGAGCCGGGCTACTACCATGATGGATATTTCGGGATTCGGATTGAGGATATTGTGCTGGTGGTGGAGGCCGATACCAAGGTCATCTTTTGTTTTATAGCTAATTTGGGTCGGATGTGATGTTGGCTTTGCTACAAAATCGTGTGCAAGAATTTAAAAGAGAGAATTATATTTTGCAAGAATTTTAAGATCTAGGTGATTCTTACCTTAAGGCATTTCCTGCATTAAGGTAAACCCCTCCCCCCACCCCCGACCATACACTTACCTTACACCCGTCATGATCTATCGCTGTCTCCATTGGCCGCTCAGCTCTCCTCTTAATTCACAGGCTTCATTGAGAACAGCAGGAGGCGTGTCTAGTGAGGAGGGGGTGGGAGCAGGGGCGGACTGACCATTCGGGCACTGCCCGAGGTCCCCATGCCACTAGGTGGCCCTATCAGGGTAAGCCATCAGTACAACCAGGGACAGTATGTAAAAATCTTTTTCTTTTTTTTTTTTACATATGAGCCTGGGGGCCCCATAATCTCCTATTGCCTGGGGGCCCTCATAATCTCCTATTGCCCGGGGGGCCCTCATAATCTCCTATTGCCCGGGGGGGCCCCATAATCTCCTATTGCCCGGGGGGGCCCCATAATCTCCTATTTATCCAGGGGCTCCATGAGTTGTCAGTTCACCCCTGTGTGGGAGGCTGGCCCGAGTTTTGCTGTATGTGTGTGTGTGTATACAGTACTGTGGGGCCCCATAATCTCCTATTGCCTGGGGGCCCCATAATCTCCTATTGCCTGGGGGCCCCATAATCTCCTATTGCCTGGGGGCCCCATAATCTCCTATTGCCCGGGGGGCCCCATGATCTCCTATTGCCTGGGGGGCCCCATGATCTCCTATTGCCCGGGGGGCCCCATGATCTCCTATTGCCCGGGGGGCCCCATGATCTCCTATTACCCGGGAGCTCCCATAATCTCCTATTACCCGGGAGCTCCCATAATCTCCTATTACCCGGGAGCTCCCATAATCTCCTATTACCCGGGAGCCCCCATAATCTCCTATTACCCCATAATCTCCTATTGCCCCATAATCTCCTATTGCCCGGGGGCTCCATAATCTCCTATTGCCCGGGGGCTCCATGAGTTGTCAGTCCACCCCTGGGTGGGAGGCTGGCCCGAGTTGCGCTGTATGTGTGTGTGTGTGTGTGTGTGTGTGTATACAGTACTGTGGGGCCCCATAATCTCCTATTGCCTGGGGGCCCCATAATCTCCTATTGCCTGGGGGCCCCATAATCTCCTATTGCCTGGGGGCCCCATAATCTCCTATTGCCTGGGGGCCCCATAATCTCCTATTGCCTGGGGGCCCCATAATCTCCTATTGCCTGGGGGCCCCATAATCTCCTATTGCCTGGGGGCCCCATAATCTCCTATTGCCTGGGGGCCCCATAATCTCCTATTGCCTGGGGGCCCCCATAATCTCCTATTACCCGGGAGCCCCCATAATCTCCTATTACCCGGGAGCTCCCATAATCTCCTATTACCCGGGAGCCCCCATAATCTCCTATTACCCGGGAGCCCCCATAATCTCCTATTGCCCCATAATCTCCTATTGCCCGGGGGCCCCATAATCTCCTATTGCCCGGGGGCTCCATAATCTCCTATTGCCCGGGGGCTCCATGAGTTGTCAGTCCACCCCTGGGTGGGAGGCTGGCCCGAGTTGCGCTGTATGTGTGTGTGTGTGTGTGTGTGTGTGTGTGTGTGTGTATACAGTACTGTGGGGCCCCATAATCTCCTATTGCCTGGGGGCCCCATAATCTCCTATTGCCTGGGGGCCCCATAATCTCCTATTGCCTGGGGGCCCCATAATCTCCTATTGCCTGGGGGCCCCATAATCTCCTATTGCCTGGGGGCCCCATAATCTCCTATTGCCTGGGGGCCCCATAATCTCCTATTGCCTGGGGGCCCCATAATCTCCTATTGCCTGGGGGCCCCATAATCTCCTATTGCCTGGGGGCCCCATAATCTCCTATTGCCTGGGGGCCCCATAATCTCCTATTGCCTGGGGGGCCCCATGATCTCCTATTGCCTGGGGGGCCCCATGATCTCCTATTGCCCGGGGGGCCCCATGAGTTGTCAGTCCACCCCTGGGTGGGAGGCTGGCCCGAGTTGCGCTGTATGTGTGTGTGTGTGTGTGTGTGTGTCTATTGATGCACACGGCCCAGTTTGGAAGTACGGCCCTACAAGTGCCCCATAGCACAAATGCAATATTTATTTTGTTTTCTATTTAATCCATAGACAAATCTATTGACAAAAAAAACAAAAAAAACAACAAACAACGAGAGTGCATTTTTTTTTCTGTTTTGATCAGCGTTGTGTTTTTTAAAAAGTCGTTTTTCTACCAATTAAAAAAAAATGCAATTTATTCTATAATAAGTCAGTTTAAAATAACACTAATATAATGTTTTTGGCATAAAGCATGGCAGAGGTATGCAAAATTAAAAACAAAAAATAAATAAAAATGCTTTTATCTAAATTTGCAATATTTTTTTATTGTTCTGCAAAACTCAAACTAACAAAATCTGCGAATTTTAAATAAAGCTTTATTTTTTATTTTGCACATTTTGTTTGTTATGCAATACTGAAAAACTAACCTTTTTTTTTTTTTTATGGAAAACAAAAAATAATCTTGGTTAAAAATAAAAAATAAAAATAGAACTAATAAAAAATAAAATTTAGGAAAGAAGCAGGAAAATAGCTAAGGGGAGAAGGGGGAGGAAGGAGTGGATTGGTGTTAACTGTATGTCAATAAGCGGAAATAGGAATACATTTTATATAACTTGTCGGGTTTCTTTAGCTTCTGTCATATGCAGATCAAAGGTCAAACTTTTAAAACTTTTTATGAATAAAAAAATAATAAATACAATGAAACAATACATTTGTTACATTGTGTTTTCTCGCTTGCAGACTGTTTCTTGGCCGGATGAACTGAACTCTTCCCCTCTTTTCTGCAGCACATGTTCGGAGGGCAGAAATATCTGACCTTTGAGACGGTGACATTGGTGCCGTATGATCGAAATCTGATCGACGTCGATATTATGACCGAGGCGCAGGTGAGTTTTTTCACTTTTTATAAGAATCGCAGCTTCGCGATAAAGGAAGGTAAAAACTTTATTTTTCACCAATGAGGGAAGTGGCTTCAAGCGGAGGTTCACCCAAATAACATCTATATAATACCAACTTCTTTATACTTCTAACATGTACAGTAGGCTGTACATACCTTATAATCATAGGCGTGCGCACAGGGTGTGCCTAGGCACACCCTAATCGCCCTGTGTGGTGCAGATTGCACAGAAATATACAGAATTAAATGGCACATAACACACTGAAATATACAACGTTAAACATGCAGTAATGCACTGAAATATGCTGCATTAACCGTGCAGTGACGCACTGGAATATACTGCGTTAAACATGCAGTAATGCACAGAAATATACTGCGTTCACCCAAATAACATCAATATAAGACCAACTTCTTTATACTTCTAACATGTACAGTAGGCATTTATTTTATTTTAGGCTGTACAAACCTTATAATCATAGGCGCGCACAGGGTGTATCAGGTGTGCCTAGGCACACCCTAATCGCCCTGTGTGATGCAGATTGCACAGAAATATACTGCGTCAAACGTGCACTAATGCACAGAAAAATACAGCATTAAATGGCACATAACACACTGAAATATACAACGTTAAACATGCAGTAATGCACAGAAACATACTGCGTTAAACATGCAGTAACGCACAGAAACTTACAGCGTTAAACATGCAGTAATGCACAGAAATATACTGCATTAACCGTGCAGTAACGCACTGAAATATATTGTGTTAAACATGCAATAATGCACTGAAATATACTGCGTTAAACATGCAGTAACGCACAGAAACTTACGTGGACGTAAACAACGTAATTCCCGATTCGCGGACGACTTACTCGTAAAAAATTCGAACCTCGCGGCGGGAACGGCGGCCATACTTTAACATTGTTATTCCACCTCATAGGTGGAATAACTTTAGGCCGCCTAAGGCCTTACGGAAACAACGTAATTCGACTGCGGCGGGCTGGCATACGTTCGGGAATCGGCGTACAAGCTCATTTACATAATCTACGCCGGCTGCAATGGAAGCGCCACCTAGCGGCCATCCGAAAAATTGCAAGCTAAGATAGAACGGCGCAAGCCGTCCTATCTTAGCTTTGTTTAAGCGTATCTCTGTTTGAGCATACACTTAAACATACGGCGGCGTAGGTTCGGAGTTATGTTGGCTTATCTACTGATAAGCCGGCCTAACTCTTTGTTAATCTACCTAATACTGCGTTAAACATGCAATAATGCACTGAAATATACTGCGTTAAACATGCAATAATGCACTGAAATATACGGTGTTAAACAAGCAGTAATGCACTGAAATATACTGTGTTAAACATGCAGTAATGCACAGAAACATACTGCGTTAAACATGCAGTAATGCACAGAAATATTCTGCATTAACCGTTCAGTAACGCACTGGAATATACTGGGTTAAACATGCAGTAATGCACAGAAATATACTGCGTTAAACATGCAGTAATGCACTGAAATATACTGCGTTAAACATGCACTGGCAGGAACACCAGGGATTCACATGGAAGCAACACAGAGAACAGGAGACTTTCCTATAGCGGTACACGGTACAGCCGGCTCATATAAGGAATATGCCGTTTTGGGGTAACAAGTGGGTCAATTTCAGGCCTATAATACATTTTTTAAACGTGAACTAATAATAATAAAAAAATTATCTCTGACAGGGTTTGGGGGTTTTGGAGAAACTGTTGTCTTGGGGTTTTACCCCTTCTGCAATTAAAGGAAATCCTGAAAACATGACCTGTTGAGGAAGGAGGTTGGGAACTACTGCTCTGATGCCAAAGCTTCTCTTTGAATTTTGGGTAGCGTTGGATCCTCTGCCAGGTGTTCATTGCTGTCTAGAGATTTGTATTCACTTCCTGTTCTGGAGACACACCAGGAAATGAGAAGAAATCTGTACATGGCCCATTTAAGACGGTTGTCACCAGAACAGGTTAACCCCAGCGGCGGCGGTGGAGGAGTCCGCTCCTCGTGCTTCCTTCGCTTGGGCGCTCCGGCACACTGAAAACCCGGGAAGGGACGTAACTCTAGTGTCAATCAAAGCACCCGGCCGTAGAGATGCATACTAGGGCGCGGGCGGATGTTGATCGGCGCGGGCGGATGTTGATCGGCGCGATCGAATGCGCCACGGGGCGGGTTTAAAGCCCGCAAATGAAGCGCCTCGTCTGCAATCCCGTCATTGCATAGACGTGGCGCTTCCCACAGTGCACTGCGTCCGGCGCCCGGCTACAGAAGTTAAGGACCTTTTTTCCAAAAAAATATATTAAAGGGACAGTTAAAAAATTTTTTTTTAGAAATGTATTTTTTTTGTGACTGCTTGGGAGGGGGGGGGGGCACCCATGCGCCCCCTATGGATGGGCCGCCACTGGGTGACCCCCAATTGAAGATCTCACCCCACATCTTGTTCTGGTGACAACTGTAACATTTTGGATGATTTTTTGGGTCATCGGAAGAAATGTGTTGCGTTGGTAACGCCGTGCTTTGTGGTCTCTCCCCCGTAGATCCGCTACGTAGATAAATATTACAAGAAGATCAGAGAGGTGATGCTGCCGGAGCTGCAGAGGCAGGGCCTCCAGGAGGAGTACAAGTGGCTGGAGAGGAACACGGAGCCCCTGTCCCCGGGGACAACCGTCGCCGTCTCTCTGGGTGTTCTGTCCGCATCTCTCCTTGTCAGTCTGTTCCTCCAGTAGACGGGAGCCTGACACCGATCACCGACGTCATGACGCCCTTGCCACGCCGTACCAGGACTGGCTTAAGATCCTAAATGGCTACAAAAAAGATAAACTAATAAAATGACTTTTTTTACGATATCCTGTCTTAGTTTCCTTTCCTTAAAGTGTATCTGAACCCCCCGAAAAACAAACATGTCGTCTACGGTATCTCACAAAAGTGAGTACGCGTTTCGTCACAGCGGACGTCATCAGGGGAAACAGGAACACAAGCCATGTGTTGCTGTTTCCCCTGATGACGCCGGTTGTGAAGAAACGCGTAGTGTGGCGATGTTTCCGCGCATGCGCTTTGAGCAGCGGGATCTGACGTGGTTTGTGTTAACTGCGCTTTTTGCGAGTACAGTGACACCTTGGATTGCGAGTAACTCGGTTAACGAGCGTTTCACAATACAAGCTTTTTGACTCGGTTTGCAAGTGTCTCGCAAAGCTAGCAGGATTCAAGCATCTGCGGTGTGCAGTACCGCATTTGGCCAGAGGAGCGGAGGGGGCGCCGGAGCTGATCGGAAATACTCGGTTTCCAAGTTCATCTGAGCTGTCCCCTTTTAAATTCCGAAGCTCTCTGGCGCCCCCCCTCCACCTCTGGCCACATGCGGTATTGCACGCCATAGAAGTCAATGCAGAACAAATTGTTTTCGTTCCCATTGACTTCTATGGGGAAACTCGCTTTGATATGCAAGTGCTTTGGATTACGAGCATTCTCCCGGAACGGATTATCCTCGTAATCCAAGGTTCCACTGTAATTCTTTAGATAAACCCAAATCTTTTTAAATGGTGTTACGATTATCATTGTATTGTGTGCAGTGTATTTCTTTTCTTGATTAGGTTTTCACTTTGCAGACAAATTGGAGTATGTTTGTAGAACGTCTCGCTTGATACAGATACCGGACGCGGCGTGCCTGTGTGTGGGATACAAGAACATCTAATTGGGGGTCTTATTTGCCGGTAAGAGTCGTAATTTCACTATACAGCAGAACCTCAGATTACCAGCATAATCCGTTCCAAGAGAACGCTCGTAATCTAAAAGTACTTGCATATCAAAGCGAGTTTCCCCATTGAAGTCAATGGAAACGAAAATAATCGGTTCCTCATTGACTTCAATGGGATGCAATACCGCATGCGGCCAGAGGTGGGTGCGGGAGAGCCTCGGAAATGTCCGGAACGGCCCAAGGACAGCTCGGCTGAACTCGGCACACCTCGGAAAGGCCCGGGAACGTAGTATTTCCGAAAGGTGCCGATCGACTACAGCGCCCCCCCCAATCCTCAGGCCAAACGCGGTACTGCACACCGCTTTGGCCTGAATCCTGCTCGTCGACACTTGCAAACCGAGTTGTATTTGTACAAAATACACAGCGCCCGTATTGCAAAACACTCGTTAACCGCGTTATTCGCAATCTGAGGTTCCAACTGTAGATCAATGATTTCTATTGGAGGAGATTGATTGGAAAATTGATCGTTCATTACAGTGTGTAAGGCCTCCCTTCGGTGTGTTTGGTGGCTACATTCATTTTCTTTGAGGTTTGTTCCTTTTATTTTCACCTTTTGATCCCGCCAGGAACACATTTGTTGTCCTGGGTGACGGCATTCACTCTTTAGGCCAGATTCACCAAAGAGATACGACGGCGTATCTCTGTTTCTATCTATGCGGCTGATTCATAGAATCGGTTACGCATAGATATCCCTAAGATCCGACAGGTGTAATTGTTTTACACTGTCAGATCTTAGGATGCAGTACCTCGGCCGCCGCTGGGGGGAGTTTGCGTCGTATTCCAGCGTCTGGTATGCAAATTAGCAGTTACGGCGGATCCACGACGGTTTTTCGCGTTCGCTACGTCGCTGCTAGTCTAGTTTCCCGTCGCAAAGTTAGTCGTCGTTTTAGGTGCTGTATAAAGTATGGCCGTCGTTCCCGCGTCCAAATTTGAAAATTTTTGCTTCTTGCGTAAGACGTCCGGGAATACGGAAGTACGCTACGCACGTCGCCGTTCGAAAAAAATGATGTCACGGCGCGCAAAGCACGACGGGAATTGCGAAACTGAGCAAGCGCAGTAGGTCCGGCGCGGCAGCGCGCCTAATTTAAATGGCACACTCCCATTTGAATTGGCCCGCCTTGCGCCGGAGGAGTTTTCATCGCAAGTGCTTTGTGAATCAGGGACTTGCGATGAAAACTTGCGGCGGTGTAGCGTATCTACGATACGTTACGCCGCCACACTTCTACCTGAATCTGGCCCTTTGTGTATCTTTTTTTTTTTTTATATATTTTTTATTGATTTTGCATCTTTATTTAAAAAAAAAGATGCAAAATCAATAAAAAGTATTTAAAAAATAAAGTAAAAAATAATAATAAATAAATCCATCTTCATAAAGACTTGTAGAGAAGTGAATGTAATCAGGTGAATCATGAGGTTTCCTCCCTGCCGATAATTGCTACACCAAAGAGAATTCATTTCCTGTTTACAGTTCAACTTCCTCTTCGGGGTTTACAGAACGCACAAAAGTTGAAGGTGATTGTAGCAATATTTATAAAGTTGCAACAACACGGCTGAGTATTTTTTTTCTTTTGCACAAGCAGATATATATATATATTTTTTTATTTTTTTTATTTTTTTCAGGACAAGTTTTTGGAGGTCTCTATCCCAGTCTAACAGTACAGATTCACAAACGGGTCTATTTATAAGAAATTAATAAAATAATTTAAAAATACATCAATTTAAAAAAAAAAAAAAAAAATCCATTAAAAAAACAAATCCATTTAATAAAACAATAAAAAAATACAGATACACAAATGAGTCTATTTATAAGAAATTAATAAAATAATTTAAAAATACATACATTTAAAAAAAAATCAATAAAAATTAAATCCATTAAAAAAAACAAATCCATTTAATAAAACAATAAAAAAATACAGATACACAAACGGGTCTATTTATAAGAAATTGATAAAATAAATAAAAAAATACATCAAATTAAAAAATAAACCAATTAAAAAAAATCAATTAATAAATCCATTTAAAAAAATCCATTTAATAAAACACTAAAAAAAAATACAGATACACAAACGGGTCTATTTATAAAAATTAATAAAAAAATACATCAATTTAAAAAAATAAACCAATTAAAAAAAAATCAATAAAAAATAAATCCATTAAAAAAAATCCATTTAATAAAACAATAAAAAAAATACAGATACACAAACGGGTCTATTTATAAAAAATAATAAAATAATTAAATACATCAATTTAAAAAATCAATTTAAAAAAAATCAATTAAAAATATATCCATTAAAAAAAATCCATTTAATAAAACAATTAAAAAATAAATCAATTAAAAAATAAAAAATAAATCAATGAAAAATATATAATTTATTCCCCCCCCCAGACCTTTTTATATAGGGAGTATATTGAGACTGTTTATGTATTGTCTATGTATTTGTAAAAGTTGAAGGTGATTGTAGCAATATTTATAAAGTTGCAACAAACACGGCTGAGTATTTTTTTCTTTTGCACAAGCTTATATATATATTTTTTTTTCTTTTTTTTTTTTTTCAGGACAAGTTTTTGGAGGTCTCTATCCCAGTCTAACAGTACAGATACACAAACGGGTCTATTTATAATAAATTAATAAAATAATTTAAAAATACATCAATTTAAAAATAAAAATCAATAAAAAAACAATCCATTAAAAAAAAAAATCCATTTAATAAAACAATAAAAAAATACAGATACACAAACGGGTCTATTTATAAGAAATTGATAAAATAATAAAAAAAGACATCAATTTAAAAAAAAAAACAATAAATAATAAATCCATTATAAAAAATCCATCCGGTCTGTACCCCCGCTGTGCCCATTATGAGGGGTTCTCACCATCCCTGTGCTGAGTTCCCGGGTCTGTACACCCGCTGTGCCCATTATGAGGGGTTCCCACCATCCCTGTGCTAAGTTCCCGGGTCTGTACACCCGCTGTGCCCATTCAGAGGGGTTCCCACCATCCCTGTGCTGAGTTCTCGGGTCTGTACACCCGCTGTGCCCATTATGAGGGGTTCCCACCATCCCTGTGCTGAGTTCCCGGGTCTGTACACCCGCTGTGCCCATTATGAGGGGTTCCCACCATCCCTGTGCTGAGTTCCCGGGTCTGTACACCCGCTGTGCCCATTATGAGGGGTTCCCACCATCCCTGTGCTGAGTTCCCGGGTCTGTACACCCGCTGTGCCCATTATGAGGGGTTCCCACCATCCCTGTGCTGAGTTCCCGGGTCTGTACACCCGCTGTGCCCATTATGAGGGGTTCCCACCATCCCTGTGCTGAGTTCCCGGGTCTGTACACCCGCTGTGCCCATTATGAGGGGTTACCACCATACCTGTGCTGAGTTCCCGGGTCTGTACACCTGCTGTGCCCATTATGAGGGGTTCCCACCATCCCTGTGCTGAGTTCCCGGGTCTGTACCCCCGCTGTGCCCATTATGAGGGGTTCCCACCATCCCTGTGCTGAGTTCCCGGGTCTGTACCCCCGCTGTGCCCATTATGAGGGGTTCCCACCATCCCTGTGCTGAGTTCCCGGGTCTGTACACCTGCTGTGCCCATTATGAGGGGTTCCCACCATCCCTGTGCTGAGTTCCCGGGTCTGTACACCCGCTGTGCCCATTATGAGGGGTTCCCACCATCCCTGTGCTGAGTTCCCGGGTCTGTACACCCGCTGTGCCCATTATGAGGAGTTCCCACCATCCCTGTGCTGAGTTCCCGGGTCTGTACACCCGCTGTGCCCATTATGAGGGGTTCCCACCATCCCTGTGCTGAGTTCCCGGGTCTGTACACCCGCTGTGCCCATTATGGGGGGTTCCCACCATCCCTGTGCTGAGTTCCCGGGTCTGTACACCCGCTGTGCCCATTATGGGGGGTTCCCACCATCCCTGTGCTGAGTTCCCGGGTCTGTACCCCCCGCTGTGCCCATTATGAGGGGTTCCCACCATCCCTGTGCTAAGTTCCCGGGTCTGTACACCCGCTGTGCCCATTCAGAGGGGTTCCCACCATCCCTGTGCTGAGTTCTCGGGTCTGTACACCCGCTGTGCCCATTATGAGGGGTTCCCACCATCCCTGTGCTGAGTTCCCGGGTCTGTACACCCGCTGTGCCCATTATGAGGGGTTCCCACCATCCCTGTGCCGAGTTCCCGGGTCTGTACACCCGCTGTGCCCATTATGAGGGGTTCCCACCATCCCTGTGCTGAGTTCCCGGGTCTGTACACCCGCTGTGCCCATTATGAGGGGTTCCCACCATCCCTGTGCTGAGTTCCCGGGTCTGTACACCCGCTGTGCCCATTATGAGGGGTTCCCACCATCCCTGTGCTGAGTTCCCGGGTCTGTACACCCGCTGTGCCCATTATGAGGGGTTCCCACCATCCCTGTGCTGAGTTCCCGGGTCTGTACACCCGCTGTGCCCATTATGAGGGGTTACCACCATACCTGTGCTGAGTTCCCGGGTCTGTACACCTGCTGTGCCCATTATGAGGGGTTCCCACCATCCCTGTGCTGAGTTCCCGGGTCTGTACCCCCGCTGTGCCCATTATGAGGGGTTCCCACCATCCCTGTGCTGAGTTCCCGGGTCTGTACCCCCGCTGTGCCCATTATGAGGGGTTCCCACCATCCCTGTGCTGAGTTCCCGGGTCTGTACACCTGCTGTGCCCATTATGAGGGGTTCCCACCATCCCTGTGCTGAGTTCCCGGGTCTGTACACCCGCTGTGCCCATTATGAGGGGTTCCCACCATCCCTGTGCTGAGTTCCCGGGTCTGTACACCCGCTGTGCCCATTATGGGGGGTTCCCACCATCCCTGTGCTGAGTTCCCGGGTCTGTACACCCGCTGTGCCCATTATGAGGACTTCCCACCATCCCTGTGCTGAGTTCCCGGGTCTGTACCCCCCGCTGTGCCCATTATGAGGGGTTCCCACCATCCCTGTGCTGAGTTCCCGGGTCTGTACACCCGCTGTGCCCATTATGAGGGGTTCCCACCATCCCTGTGCTGAGTTCCCGGGTCTGTACACACGCTGTGCCCATTATGAGGGGTTCCCGGGTCTGTACCCCCGCTGTGCCCATTATGAGGCGTTCCCACCATCCCTGTGCTGAGTTCCCGGGTCTGTGCACCCGCTGTGCCCATTATGAGGGGTTCCCTCCATCCCTGTGCTGAGTTCCCGGGTCTGTACACCCGCTGTGCCCATTATGAGGGGTTCCCACCATCCCTGTACTGAGTTCCCGGGTCTGTACACCCGCTGTGCCCATTATGAGGGGTTCCCACCATCCCTGTGCTGAGTTCCCGGGTCGCTGTGCCCATTATGAGGGGTTCCCACCATCCCTGTGCTGAGTTCCCGGGTCTGTACACCCGCTGTGCCCATTATGAGGGGTTCCCACTATCCCTATGCTGAGTTCCCGGGTCTGTACACCCGCTGTGCCCCATTATGAGGGGTTCCCACCATCCCTGTGCTGAGTTCCCGGGTCTGTACACCCGCTGTGCCCCATTATGAGGGGTTCCCACCATCCCTGTACTGAGTTCCCGGGTCTGTACACCCGCTGTGCCCATTATGAGGGGTTCCCACCATCCCTGTGCTGAGTTCCCGGGTCTGTACACCCCCTGTGCCCATTATGAGGGGTTCCCACCATCCCTGTGCTGAGTTCCCGGGTCTGTACACCCGCTGTGCCCCATTATGAGGGGTTCCCACCATCCCTGTGCTGAGTTCCCGGGTCTGTACACCCGCTGTGCCCATTATGAGGGGTTCCCACCATCCCTGTGCTGAGTTCCCGGGTCTGTACACCCGCTGTGCCCCATTATGAGGGGTTCCCACCATCCCTGTGCTGAGTTCCCCGGTCTGTACACCCGCTGTGCCCATTATGAGGGGTTCCCACCATCCCTGTGCTGAGTTCCCGGGTCTGTACACCCGCTGTGCCCATTATGAGGGGTTCCCACCATCCCTGTGCTGAGTTCCCGGGTCTGTACACCCGCTGTGCCCATTATGAGGGGTTCCCACCATCCCTGTGCTGAGTTCCCGGGTCTGTACACCCGCTGTGCCCATTATGGGGGGTTCCCACCATCCCTGTGCTGAGTTCCCGGGTCTGTACACCCGCTGTGCCCATTATGAGGACTTCCCACCATCCCTGTGCTGAGTTCCCGGGTCTGTACCCCCCGCTGTGCCCATTATGAGGGGTTCCCACCATCCCTGTGCTGAGTTCCCGGGTCTGTACACCCGCTGTGCCCATTATGAGGGGTTCCCACCATCCCTGTGCTGAGTTCCCGGGTCTGTACACACGCTGTGCCCATTATGAGGGGTTCCCGGGTCTGTACCCCCGCTGTGCCCATTATGAGGCGTTCCCACCATCCCTGTGCTGAGTTCCCGGGTCTGTGCACCCGCTGTGCCCATTATGAGGGGTTCCCTCCATCCCTGTGCTGAGTTCCCGGGTCTGTACACCCGCTGTGCCCATTATGAGGGGTTCCCACCATCCCTGTACTGAGTTCCCGGGTCTGTACACCCGCTGTGCCCATTATGAGGGGTTCCCACCATCCCTGTGCTGAGTTCCCGGGTCGCTGTGCCCATTATGAGGGGTTCCCACCATCCCTGTGCTGAGTTCCCGGGTCTGTACACCCGCTGTGCCCCATTATGAGGGGTTCCCACCATCCCTGTGCTGAGTTCCCGGGTCTGTACACCCGCTGTGCCCATTATGAGGGGTTCCCACCATCCCTGTGCTGAGTTCCCGGGTCTGTACACCCGCTGTGCCCATTATGAGGAGTTCCCACCATCCCTGTGCTGAGTTCCCGGGTCTGTACACCCGCTGTGCCCATTATGAGGGGTTCCCACCATCCCTGTGCTGAGTTCCCCGGTCTGTACACCCGCTGTGCCCATTATGAGGGGTTCCCACCATCCCTGTGCTGAGTTCCCGGGTCTGTACACACGCTGTGCCCATTATGAGGGGTTCCCGGGTCTGTACCCCCGCTGTGCCCATTATGAGGCGTTCCCACCATCCCTGTGCTGAGTTCCCGGGTCTGTGCACCCGCTGTGCCCATTATGAGGGGTTCCCACTATCCCTATGCTGAGTTCCCGGGTCTGTACACCCGCTGTGCCCCATTATGAGGGGTTCCCACCATCCCTGTGCTGAGTTCCCGGGTCTGTACACCCGCTGTGCCCCATTATGAGGGGTTCCCACCATCCCTGTACTGAGTTCCCGGGTCTGTACACCCGCTGTGCCCATTATGAGGGGTTCCCACCATCCCTGTGCTGAGTTCCCGGGTCTGTACACCCGCTGTGCCCATTATGAGGGGTTCCCACCATCCCTGTACTGAGTTCCCGGGTCTGTACACCCGCTGTGCCCATTATGAGGAGTTCCCACCATCCCTGTGCTGAGTTCCCGGGTCTGTACACCCCCTGTGCCCATTATGAGGGGTTCCCACCATCCCTGTGCTGAGTTCCCGGGTCTGTACACCCCCTGTGCCCCATTATGAGGGGTTCCCACCATCCCTGTGCTGAGTTCCCGGGTCTGTACACCCGCTGTGCCCATTATGAGGGGTTCCCACCATCCCTGTGCTGAGTTCCCGGGTCTGTACACCCGCTGTGCCCATTATGAGGGGTTCCCACCATCCCTGTGCTGAGTTCCCGGGTCTGTACACCCGCTGTGCCCATTATGAGGGGTTCCCACCATCCCTGTGCTGAGTTCCCGGGTCTGTACACCCGCTGTGCCCATTATGAGGGGTTCCCACCATCCCTGTGCTGAGTTCCCGGGTCTGTACACCCGCTGTGCCCATTATGAGGGGTTCCCTCCATCCCTGTGCTGAGTTCCCGGGTCTGTACACCCGCTGTGCCCATTATGAGGGGTTCCCACTATCCCTATGCTGAGTTCCCGGGTCTGTACACCCGCTGTGCCCCATTATGAGGGGTTCCCACCATCCCTGTGCTGAGTTCCCGGGTCTGTACACCCGCTGTGCCCATTATGAGGGGTTCCCACCATCCCTGTGCTGAGTTCCCGGGTCTGTACACCCGCTGTGCCCATTATGAGGGGTTCCCACCATCCCTGTGCTGAGTTCCCGGGTCTGTACACCCGCTGTGCCCATTATGAGGGGTTCCCACCATCCCTGTGCTGAGTTCCCTTTCCTTTAGATTTACCTTGAACTGTGTAGTAGAAGAGTCGGCCTGATTGCATGCAAATTGAAAGTGTTTTTAGATTTGACCTTCTATTATTTGGTTTTGGTAAATCTAAAGGAAATCTATAGAAGAAAATTGTATAATGTATGGCCAGCATAAGTTTTTTTTTTTTTTTTTTTTTTAGGCACGCCTCCTGACGTCAGGCTCATTTATTTGCCTCACCTGTCAGGCTAAACACATCCCATACACACAACTGGTTGGGATTGGCTGCCAATCTTCATTCCTCCCGCCTCTCCAGGTACTTAATGCTGACAGGTGCAGCTCGTTATTGCAGCACAACCCCGATGGTCGTTACATGAGCCTGAGAGGAGCAACCTGAACGGGTGAGAGATTTCCTTTGCCTTGCTTTGCCTTCCTTTGCCTTCCTTTGCCCCTGCATCATCTTCTGTGTGTGTGTGTGTATATATATATATATATATATATATAATTTTTACTATGTGGCGCTGCAATTATCTGGCCTATCTTTGTGAGCTCCACCTGGATCCAGTGGCAGCTGGTGCTCAAATTTTTTTTGGGGGGGGGGCCAAACAAACTGAAAAAACAAAAACAATTTCCGCCACTGTGCCCATTAAACACAGCCAATGTGCCAATCAAATGCAGCCAGTTTGTGCCCTCCCCCCCACCAAATGCAGTCAGTTTGTGCCCTCCCCCCCCCCCACCAAATGCAGCCAGTTGGGCCCTCCCCCCCCACCAAATGCAGCCAGTTGGGCCCTCCCCCCACCAAATGCAGCCAGTTGGGCCCTCCCCCCACCAAATGCAGCCAGTTTGTGTCCCCCCCACCACCAAATGCAGCCAGTTTGTGTCCCCCCCCACCACCAAATGCAGCCAGTTTGTGTCCCCCCCTCCCACCAAATGCAGCCAGTTTGTGTCCCCCCCTCCCACCAAATGCAGCCAGTTTGTGGCCCCCCCCCCCACCAAATGCAGCCAGTTTGTGGCCCCCCCCCCACCACCAAATGCAGCCAGTTTGTGGGCCCCCACCACCACCAAATGCAGCCAGTTTGTGCCCCCCCCACCACCAAATGCAGCCAGTTTGTGCCCCCCCCCACCAAATGCAGCCAGTTTGTGCCCCTCCCACCAAATGCAGCCAGTTTGTGGCCCCCCTCCCACCAAATGCAGCCAGTTTGTGGCCCCCCCCCACCAAATGCAGCCAGTTTGTGGCCCCCCCCCACCAAATGCAGCCAGTTTGTGCCCCCCCACCAAATGCAGCCAGTTTGTGCCCCCCCACCAAATGCAGCCAGTTTGTGCCCTCCCCACCAAATGCAGCCAGTTTGTGCCCTCCCCACCAAATGCAGCCAGTTTGTCCCCAGCACTTGCCTTCCTTGGGTCAGCCATCTTCTTCTGCCCTCAATGTCGCTATCAGGTGACCGGTAACCAGACCTGGTGCACCTGATTGGCTGAGAGGCGGGTCAGTGTGAGGCTCGATTCACACTAATGCATTTTTTTTTTAATGCATTTTTCAGAAATGCAGGGACTTTTTTTTTTTTAACATAGGTTTCTATGGAAGATGTTCACATCAATGCATTTTTGTGCCTCTGCGCTTTTGGGAAGGGGCGGGGACTTTTTTTCCCCGCAAAAAGCAGCGTTTTGCATGTAAAAAGAATCGAATGGACCCGCATCCAAAACGCAAGTACCGTGTTTTTACAGCGTTTTTTTTTTCTTTTTTTTTTGCCGCGATTTGTGGTTTGCGTGTTTTTTTAACCTGTTTGGAGATCGGTTTTAAAGGAAATGTAAAAAAATAAAACTTGCTGGCTAAAAAAAAAAAAAAAAATAAGCAAATCGCGGTAAAAACGCAGCAAGCACCGCAAAAACGCTCAAAAGCAACATGCATAGGTGCAAATCGAGCCTTAGCATTGTTTTAACCAGGGAACACACAGCCCGCTGATCATTTGGAAGCCGATTAGAGCCTCTGGCTCTAATCCGGCCCTTTCAAATCACACACACCGCTGTAATTCAGATGGCCGACGCTCAACAGGGGGGCCGGACACCTGAATAGGGGGCGGCAGCGGCGACGATAATGCATGAATCTATGTATTGTTGATTGCCGGGTGCAGGAGAGAGGGGGGGCGGCGCTCCTGCGCCCACTGTGGACGCACCGCCACTGCCTGGATCCCCCCCCCCCCCATTTCAAGTGGATGTATGCATTCAGGCCGGGTTCACACCTATGCGTTTCCCCCCCCCTGCATTCAATTTGCATGGCAGGAGAATGTGACTGTCTCTCTATGCAGCCGGTTGACATATCTGCTCAGCTGGTCCGGTGCGGTGTGCCGGGAAAAACACAATGGGGTAGATTCACGTACCTTTTACGCCGGCGTATCTCCAGATACGCCGGCGTAATTTGAAATCCGCGCCCACACGTATCGTTGCGCCGATTCTCAAAGGCAGATACGCAAAAAAAATATGCTTCCTCCGCCGACGTAACTTGAATGCGGCGGCGTAGAATTGTGTGCAATATTACGTTGGCCGCTAGGTGGCGCTTCCGTCGTTTTCGGCGTAGAGTATGCAAATTACATAGATACGCCGATTCACAAACGTACGTGCGCCCGGCGTTCGTTTTTTACGTTGTTTGCGTTAAGGCTTTTTCGGGGTAACGTTGCTCCTGCTATTAGGAGGCGCAGCCAATGTTAAGTATGGACGTCGTTCCCGCTTCGAAATTTTAATTATTTACGTCGTTTGCGTAAGTCGTTCGCGAATAGGGCTGGACGATATTTACATTCGCGTCGAAACCAATATATCGTTGCGGCGTTACTTGGAAGCAATGCACCCTGGGATATGTACACGGACGGCGCACAAAACGTCAATCACGTCAGGTCATCATACATTTACATAAAACATGCCCCCTCTTCCACATTTGAATTACGCACGCTTACGCCGGTGACTTGTCCTCAATGTTCCCGTAACGGGGAAGCTCTTTGGAAGTCTGCGCAGGCGCAAACTTCACGACGGAAATCTCCGAACCTTGCATCCAGGCTCATTATTTTACACCCCCGTGGATTGGAGGAAAGAGCCAGGAGGCGGAGCGATGACGTGAGGCCGACTGGTCACTTACCTCGAAATCCACGTCGCCCTGGATGCCGGCCGAGGTTCGGAGATTTCCGTCAGCAAGGATTGCGCCTGCGCAGACTTCCAAGGAACTTCCCCCGCTGGAACCGTCTCAGCACCTCACATTGCGCATGCACTGGAACTTCCAAGATGGCTGGAACCAGCACGGCAGATCACCGGCCCCATTTACGATACGCCGCCGCAACTTACGGAAGCAAGTGCTTTGTGAATACTGCACTTGCTCCTGTAAAGTTACGGTGGCGTAGCGTAAATGCGATGCGCTGCGCCGCCGTAAGAAGAAGCGCAGGTTCCTGAATCTACCCCATTGGCTCTTTTTGGTGCGTTTCAGGTTCTAATTCAGCCCAAAATTTGGGCTTAATCGGACCTGAACCAGCACGCCCTGGACCCCCCGCATGTGGGGACGGTGTGACCCCAGCCATAAGTTTGGAGGTTTTTTTTTAATTCCTGCTTTTATTACCATTTATCCTGCAACTTTAAAAAAAAACAAAAAAACAAAAAAAAATAGTAACTCTTCAGTGCTGCATGTTTAGATGTTGGGCTCTTTGTGTCGCAGTTACTCCGAGCTGCCACTAGAGGGCGATGTTGGAAGGCATGTTGCTGACTCAGCCCAACACTGAATACAGATCAACCAAAAATCTGCTTCTGCAGCAGGTGAACATCGAAGAAACCCAATCCCGGAAAAGAGTGCAAGCTCTGGGGGTGAAACCGATCTTCCTATGGAAGCTTCAAGACGCCATGGCTTTAAAAAAAAAAAAAATGTAATCGCTTTTATTGCTGTCACAAGGAATGTAAACATCCCAGGCAGTGACGGGTCCTCTTAATGGAGAGATCTGGGGGTCTAGAAGACCCCAAATTCCTCCTCTTTCTTTAAAAGTATTTAAAATGGCAAGATCTGTTTTTTCTCAATTTTTTTTTTTTGTTTTTTTTTTAACCACTTAAGCCCCGGACCTTTATGCAGGTAAAGGACCCGGCCAGGTTTTGCGATTCGGCGCTGCGTCGCTTTAACTGACAATTGTGCGACGTGGCTCCCAAACAAAATTGGCATCCTTTTTTCCCCACAAATAGAGATTTCTTTTGGTGGTTTTCTGCGTTTTTTTGCGCTATAAACAGAAATAGAGCGTCAAATTTGAAAAAAAAAAAATCGATATTTTTTACTTTTTGCTATAATAAATATCCCCAAAAAATATATATAATTTTTTTTTCTCAGTTTAGGCCGATACGTATTATTCTACATATTTTTCTTAAAACAAAAAAATCGCAATAAGCGTTTAGCGATTGGTTTGCGCAAAATGTATAGCGTTTACAAAATAGGAGATGGGTTTTATTGCATTTTTATTATTTTTTTTTATTTTATTTTTTTACTACTACTAATGGCGGCGATTAGCTTTTTTTTTTTTTCTTCTCGTGACCGCGACATTATGGCGGACACATCGGACACTTTTGACACATTTTTGGGACCATTGTCATTTTCACAGCAAAAAAAGCTAAAAAAAAAATGCATTGTTTACTGTGAAAATGACAATTGCAGTTTGGGAGTTAACCCCTTCGGCGCCCCCTAGTGGTTAAGTGTGATCTCATATGTGTTTCTATCTGTAGGGGGGGCGGTGCTGGACGTGTGACGTCATTGATTGTGTTTCCCTATATCAGGGAACAGACGATCAATGACGGCGCCACAATGAAGAACGGGGAAGGTGTGTTTACACTCACCTCTACCCGTTCTTCAGCTCTGGAGGACCGATCGTGGGACACTGGTGGCGATCGGGTCCCGCGGCCACAGAGCTTCGGACCGGGTCGCGTGCACGCGACCCCACGGCTGGGCTTAAAGGGCCACCTGCTCAACAACTATGATCGCCACCCCCCCCCCCCCCGCTCAGCTACGATCGCCTCACTCAATAACTATGGTCGTTGGTGCCCCCCCCATGCTTCTCGGCTCCAGGAGGCCCCTTCAATCAGCACTCAAGCCCAGGGGCCCACACCACCCTAAGTCCTCCCCCCACCTCTTGGTAAACCAGAAGTGATGTTATCAGGGGCGGACTGACAACTCACGGCGGGCAATAGACGATTATGGGGGCCCCCAGGCTTACAGATGGCCACCCCACGCCAGGAGGCAGTGCAGAGGCGGGGCAGCTTAAAATTTCTGAATTTTCACATAAAAAGCATGTCGGTTTCGGACATAGGGACAGATGTAAAAAAAAATCAGATTTTTACATACTGTCCATGGTTTTACTGAGTCTGGCAACCCTGATGATGGGGGGGGGGCTAGTGGCATGGGGCCCTCGGGCAGTGCCCGAATGGTCAGTCCGCCCCTGGATGTTATCTTCCTGCAGACATCATCCCGATCTAACCACTCAAAGCCCAGTGATTTTTTTTTTTTCCTGAAGCACATGCTTGGAGTCTGAGGCTCTAATTGGCTTAAAAAAAAGGGTGGTCTCAGGGGGCAGAGCACTGTGCCCGGCCCCTGAGCCCTCTCAGTTGTGTGACAATAGCAAAGGAATCTTCGCCATTGTCTTCTTGATCCTCCTCCTTGCCAACCAGGAACCCGGGTCCCTCGATTGGCCGGGAGCCTTTAGACTCCCAGCCAATCGGGTCTCGGGACCCACTTCCTGTCCAACCAGAAGGAGAAGCACCAGCTCTTCCCTTCGGCAAGCTCATCTCACTTCTTAATATCTTCATCTCACCTGTCAGGGACCTGCCAATAGGCTCCGGCGTGCACGCATGCGCACACTTACTGATGGTCAGAATCAGCACCAATCACCTATTCATGTGCGCAGGCGCGTCCCACATGCACACGGATATGTGCCAAATGCGCGCATCTGTGCGCCAAATGTGCGCGCGCATGCGCCTACTACACGCGCACGACGGCGGGAACGCGCGCGTGCTCGTTAATGCGCGATTGGCGCCACTCAGCCTTTAAAAAGCAAGCAGCTGCAGTGACACTTTGCTGTCTGATCTGCAGCATTGTATCAGTGAAACCTGTAACCTGTTGTAACCTGTTACCTCAAACCGACCCGGCTCCGTCTGACCATCTGACCCTCTCCACTCTGACCCTTGGCTTGCTCTGACTCCGCTCTGCTCTCCTGCCCACCGTTACCAGACCCTGTGCCTGAATCTGACTACGCTTGCTTAACTCACCTGATTATCTGCTAACCCGGCTTGCTTCACCAGCTCCTGCTATCCAGTGCCTGTGCCAGCTCCAGAGACGCTGTCTCCTACAACCACCGTCCCGAAGGACCACCAACCGTGCCGAGCTGCTATCATCACCAGGCACTCCTACCTCGCCGCGCTCCCGAGCTTGCTGTCCCAACTCCAGCAGCTCCAGAGCCGGGGCTGTAAGAGAGGCCTCCTCCTGCACACTAGGCTCTGGCTACAAGGTACGTTCCAGTACATAACATCACCCCCGATATAAGATGTGAGATGAGCTTGCCGAAGGGATAGAGCTGGTGCTTCTCCTTCTGGTTGAACAGGAAGTGGGTCCCGAGACCCGATTGGCCAGAAGCCTTAAGGCTCCCGGCCAATCGGTTCTCAGGACCCGCTTCCTGATTGGCAAGGAGGAGGATCAGGAAGACGATAGCGAAGATTTATTCACTATTATCACACAACTGGGTGGGCTCGGGGCACAGTGCTCTGCGCCCCGAGCCGACCCTTATTTTAAGCCAATTAGAGCCTCAGGCTGTAATCATGTGCTTCAGAAAAAAAAGAAACTCCACTGGAACCCATGCGTCCGGCGCCCTGCATGTAGATTAGGGGCCAGGTGCATGGATTGGGGGGGGGGGGGGTACCGATAATAAAGAGCCCCCCAAAGTGTCCCTAGTAGTTCTCGCACATACAAAGCAAATCTAAAATGTATCTTTCATAAAATATAGACTGTTTTTTTTTATTTTTTATTGCAGGATATTTGATAGAGCACTTGAGGACAGAATCTCGTGTTTTTTTTGTTTTTTTTTTCAGTACCCCGATATGTTACAATGTAAGTCTTCTTTTTTTTTTTTTTTTGCTGTCATACAGTAGAGCAAATTCTGCACCCTGTGGGGGAGGGGAATGCTGAGGTTTAGTTTCCTGGGCAGATGTTTTATACAAAGTCTCCTTCTTCTTTCTTCTCTTTTTTTTTTTTCATTTTCTGTATAGTTTTGTCTCCTTGTTGCTCACCCGAGAACTTCCTCCTCTCTACAGTGAATCGGATAACGTCTTCTGGAGGCGGTTCTACATATTAAGGTGCGATAGAGATCTCTGCGGCGAAGGAAAATGAGCGCTGGCTGCACGTGAAAGAAAAGTAACTTCCACGCTTTGGAATGTTTGCAGATTCTTCTATAATTGCCCATGCGGTGTTTCGGAGAAAGATGGTGTAGGTGGCACAACTTTAATGGGCTTCTTGAGGGCACCCTGCCATCAGACCATTCATTTCAACAGCAATCTTTCCATGAAATGATATCGGCATTTAACATATAGTATAGAAAGGTTAATTCCCTAGCACAGCCTCATTTACGCCCCCCCCGCCCCCCTGCATGTCATAGCCCTCTAATTACTGTCTGTGCTGGCCCAGCTCCTCTACTGCTTCCCTAACCCAGGGCTGCATTAATGTAGGGGCTATTGAAGCTGCAGCACTGGTACCAATGCTGGGGGGGGGGGGTTATCGCGTCTACTGGTACCAATGCTGGGGGGGGTTATCGCCTCTACTGGTATCAATGCTGGGGGGGGGGGTTATCGCGTCTACTGGTACCAATGCTGGGGGGGTTTATCGTGTCTACTGTTACCAATGCTGGGGGGGGGGTTATCGCGTCTACTGGTACCAATTTTGGGGGGGGGGGTTTATTGCGTCTACTGGTACCAATGCTGGGGGGGGGTTATCGCGTCTACTGGTACCAATGCTGGGGGGGGGTTATCGCGTCTACTGGTACTAATGCTGGGGGGGTTATCGCGTCTACTGGTACCAATGCTGGGGGGGTTATCGCGTCTACTGGTATCAATGCTGGGGGGTTGACGCGATAATGCTGATACCAGTAGACGCGATAACCCCCCCCCAGCATTGATACCAGTAGACGCGATAACCCCCCAGCATTGATACCAGTAGACGCGATAACCCCCCAGCATTGGTACCAGTAGACGCAATAACCCCCCCCCCCCCAGCATTGATACCAGTAGACGCGATAACCCCCCAGCATTGGTACCAGTAGACGCGATAATACCCCCAGCATTGGTACCAGTAGACGCGATTACTGGTATCAATGCTGGGGGGTTATCGTGTCTACTGGTACCAATGCTGGGGGGGTTATCGCGTCTACTGGTACCAATGCTGGGGGGGTTATCGCGTCTACTGGTACCAATGCTGGGGGGGTTATGGCGTCTACTGGTACCAATGCTGGGGGGGTTTTTGCGTTTACTGGTACCAATGCTGGGGGGTTTATCGCGTCTACTGGTACCAATGCTGGGGGGGTTATCGCGTCTACTGGTATCAATGCTGGGGGGGGTTATCGCGTCTACTGGTACCAATGCTGGGGGGGTTATCGCGTCTACTGGTATCAATGCTGGGGGGGTTATCGCGTCTACTGGTACCAATGCTGAGGGGTTATCGTGTCTACTGGTACCAATGCTGGGGGGTTATCGCTCTAGTGGGAGGAGTCATGCAAATATTTAAATGCCCTTGCCGGACGGGGATCAGTCTGGAGGGAAAGGACGTTTTCCCATTTGCAGGCAGACCGCTGTAGTGGGAGGAGTTATGCAAATATTTAAATGCCCTTGACGGGTGGGGATCAGTCTGGAGGGAATGGACCTTTTCTCATTTGCAGGCAGACCTCTCTAGTGGGAGGAGTTATGCAATTATTTAAATCCCCCTGATGGGTGGGGATCAGTCTGGAGGGAATGGACGTTTTCTCATTTGCAGGCAGACCGCTCTAGTGGGAGGAGTTATGCAAATATTAAAATGCCCTTGACGGGTGTGGATCAGTCTGGAGGGAAACAACATTTTCTCATTTGCATGCAGACCGCTCCATATAATGCCCACTCATGATGTTAAGCCCCTCCCCCACATGAGTGAAAGGGGCAAGACAAGGACAGTCAGGCTGGGGAGAAAAGAGATAAATGATTCTGGATGTCGTCCAGCCAGGAAATTAGGTGGGCTCTATCTCTTAAGCTCACAGTGTGCAGTGAAAGCCGTTTCGGTCCAGGAGAGGAGCCGGTACAACCGCGCAAGACTGAAGGGGAGGCCGGAGATGAGATTGTGCGATTATAAATGCAGTTTTATGATCTCATCCAGTTGCTCGACGCTCATGACGATCGTCAGGAAAGCTGTGTGTGGGTTTCTGAATCGTTTATAGCAGATAAGACGAGAGAGATGACAAAGTTCTCTGAAGGGTTAATGATGAATGCCGCGTACCGCGCTGTCCCCTCCACAGGAAGTGAGGCTGACCATACAACGCAATAAACTCGCTGATCGCTGAGAGTGAACTTCTACGATCGATGCTGCTCTCCTTCTTCCTGTTTTCAGCTGTCAGTGCGGTTTTTACCACCAAAACTCATCATGATCGCTGCGCAGCGCTGCAGGACTCAGAATGTCTGGGCGGCCAATCAGCAGTGCTCTTGTTATGAGATGTGAACCTGACATGCATGACACTGTGTGTCATCATAACCATGTGCCCATTATTTAAAATTCCTGTTTTTTTTTTTATTTTATTCTTTGTTACATTTTGTTGCTACTGATCTCCTGCAGCCTCTTTGCAGCCTCTCCCTGCAGTCTACATGCACTCCGGCGATTGGCCTTTCTCAGGGCGCGGTTTCCTGATGGTGACAGCGAAAGGGCCGCGCTTGTGCAATGTGTGCTGAAACGGGCGCTTGTAGTCGCCAAAAGAAGCCCATGTGACAGGGTGACCACCACAACTAGCCTGTCTGATGTGTTTGGGTGCATGTAAAAATATCAGGGGGCAAAGGATGGGGGGCCAGCAGGGCAGTGTACGGGGGGGGCAGGGCAGTGTACAGGGTGGGCCAGCAGGGCAGTGTACAGGATGGCAGCAGGGCAGTGTATAGGGGTGCAGTGTACAAGATAGCAGCAGGATAGAGGACAGAGAGCAGCAGGGCAGTGTACAGGTGGTCAGCAGTGTACAGGTGGTCAGCAGAGCAGAGAACGTGGGCTGTGTACAGGGGGCCAGCAGGGCAGTGTACAGGTGGTTAGCTGAGCAGAGAACGTGGGCAGTGTACAGGTGGTTAGCAGAGCAGAGAACGGGGACCAACAGGGCAGTGTACAGGGGGGACCAGCAGGGCAGTGTACAGGGGGGACCAGCAGGGCAGTGTACAGGGGGGACCAGCAGGGCAGTGTACAGGGGGGACCAGCAGGAGGGCAGTGTACAGGGGGGACCAGCAGGGCAGTGTACAGGGGGGACCAGCAGGGCAGTGTACAGGGGGGACCAGCAGGGCAGTGTACAGGGGGGACCAGCAGGGCAGTGTACAGGTGGTCAGCAGGGCCGAGGACGTGGGCAGTTTACAGGGGGCCAGCAGGGCAGTGTACAGGGGGGGACCAGCAGGGCAGTGTACAGGGGGGGACCAGCAGGGCAGTGTACAGGTGGTTAGCTGAGCAGAGAACGTGGGCAGTGTACAGGTGGTTAGCAGAGCAGAGAACGGGGACCAACAGGGCAGTGTACAGGGGGGACCAGCAGGGCAGTGTACAGGGGGGACCAGCAGGGCAGTGTACAGGGGGGACCAGCAGGGCAGTGTACAGGGGGGACCAGCAGGGCAGTGTACAGGGGGGACCAGCAGGGCAGTGTACAGGGGGTCAGCAGGGCAGAGAACATGGGCAGTGTACAGGGGGCCAGCAGGGCAGTGTACAGGTGGTTAGCAGAGCAGAGAAGGTGGGCAGTGTACAGGTGGTTAGCAGAGCAGAGAAGGTGGGCAGTGTACAGGTGGTTAGCAGAGCAGAGAAGGTGGGCAGTGTACAGGTGGTTAGCAGAGCAGAGAACGGGGACCAGCAGGGCAGTGTACAGGGGGGACCAGCAGGGCAGTGTACAGGGGGGACCAGCAGGGCAGTGTACAGGTGGTCAGCAGGGCCGAGGACGTGGGCAGTGTACAGGGGGCCAGCAGGGCAGTGTACAGGTGGTTAGCAGTGCAGAGAATGGGGGCAGTGTACAGGGGGGGCCAGCAGAGCAGTGTACAGGGGGTGCCAGCAGGGCAGTGTACTGAGGGGCAGCAGTGCAGAGAATGGGGGCAGTGTACAGGGGGGTCAGTGTACAGGGGGCAGCAGGGCAGAGAACGGGGGCAGTGTACAGAGGGGGCTGCATTTGAGGGGGCAAACTGGCTGCATTTGATGGGCACGGTGGCTGCAATTGATGATTATTATATATTTTTTTTCAGTTTGTTTGCACCCCCCCAAAATTTTCATGGCCAATTCAACTAAATTGGAAGATGACCGGTTGGGTTCTCTGCCATCATTGGTCATTCCATATGCCTTGTCCGGAGTACTGTCCGTCTCTCGCAGACCCGCGTTCTAATTCTCTTCGGTTTCCTTCCTTATTCTCAGGTCCCCTCCGTCTCAATCTTCTGCAACCACCCCGAGCATAAAGCTGTGTGTGTTTTTGGCAAGTCATGTGACCCTCCTTCCTGTCGAAGTCTCTGCACCCTGAACGAGCCCAGGCAGAAGTAGTAACACCGAGCAGAGACAGTCCATCGCTTCTCGGCACCGAGCCCGGCGGCCAAGCAGGTGGGAGAGATGTTGAGACGGAAGCCCTCCAATTGTTCGGACAAAGAGCCGTCTCAGAAGAAGAAGGTGAGGCACGTTGGCCGTTGATTGAAAATTTGACAATTTTTTTTTTTGTTTATCTGACTGTTGATCTCTCTGATTGGCAAACCATTTATAAATCTGGCCAATCAGAGTCCATACATTGTATGATGGCCAACAAACTGGACGATCCTGAAGATCGTCCAAGGAGAATCAACAGGCTGCCCATTTATCTAATTTGCAAACCACTTCGCTTCTCCCCATTCACCAGATCCATAAAATTCCTCTTCAATCGTTATTTAATCAAGATTTATTTTTTTAAATAATATATAAACTTTTCTTTATAGGTTTATATTACTATAATGTTGTATATAGGTTTATATTACTATTACTAGTTTATATTACTATTACAATTGTGTGTGTGTGTATATGTGTATATATATAATCTCCGGATTCAGAAATACTTACGACGGCGTATCAGTAGATACGTCGTCGTAAGTCCGAATGCGCGCCGTCGTATATTTAAGCGTATTCTGGAAACCAGATACGCTTAAATTTGGCTAAGATACGACCGGCGTAAGTCTCCTATGCCGTCGTATCTTATGTGCATATTTACGCTGGCCGCTAGGGGCGTGTACGTGGATTTACGCGTCGCATATGTAAATGAGCAAGATACGCCGATTCACGAATGTACGTACGTACGTCGCAGTAAGATACGCCGTTTACGTTGGACATACGCCGGCGTAAAGATAAACCACCAAAAAGATGGCGCAGCCCATGCAAGGTATGGACGACGGAACAGCCGTCGTATTTTACGTAATTTGCGTAAGCGGTCGTGAATGGGGCTGGGCGTAGGTTACGTTCACGTCAAAAGCATTGAGCCGACGTCGTTACGTAGGGAGTATTTGCGACGTGATTCTGAGCATGCACCGTACGAACGGCCCTCATTTACATGGGGTCACGGGTAATTTAAATGTAGCACGCCCACTACCTGCCTATTTTGAATTAGGCGTGATTACGCCGGGCCATTTACGCTACGCCGACGTAACTTAGGGAGCAAGTGCTTTGTGAATACTGTACTTTCCTCACTATGTAACGTCGGCGTAGTGCAAATGGCATGCGCTACGCCGGCATAAAGATAGGCCGCCATACGTGAATCTGGCTAATAATCTCTATCCCTTTTATGCCTAAGCCTATTTCTGATTTTTGGGGGTTTACAAGTTAAAATCTTTTTTTTTTTTTTTGCTAGAAAATTACCCCAAAACTAATATAAAAAAAAAAATATAATTTAGCAGAGCATCTAGAGAATAAAATGGCGATTGTTGCGATATTTTATGTCACACCGTATTTGTGCAGTGGTGTTTTAAATGCAACTTTTTTGGGGGGAGGGGGGGGGGACACTTTCATGAATAAAAAAAAAAACAGTAAAGTTAGACCAATTTTTGGTACAATGTGAAAGATGACGTTACGCCGAGTAAATAGATACCAAACATGTGGCGCTTTGTAATTGCACGCACGCACTTGTGGCGTGGTGACAAGCTATGGTTCCAAAAAAAAAATCTCCATAGGCGACGCTTTAAATTGTTTTATTTTTTTACTGGGTTAGAGTTACAGATGAGGTCTAGTGCTAGAATTATTGCTCTCACTCTGATCGCAGCGATGCCTCACATGTCTGATTTGAACACTGTTTACATATGCAGGCGCGACTTCCGTATGCGTTTTTTCTTTGCTGCGCAAACTCGCAGGGAAGGGGGCGCTTTCCATTTTTTTTTTTTTATTATTAGCGTGTGTGTGTTATATATATATATATATATATATATATATATATATATATATATATATATATATATATACATATACATATATATACAATTTTACTTTATTTTTTTTTTTATATTACATTCCTTGTGACAGTAATAGGTGGTGACAGGTCCTCTTTATTGGGTGATCGAGGGTCTAAAAGACCTCCAATCCCTCCTTTGCACTTATATATAATTATTATTATTAAAATATATATTATTATTATTAAAATATATATTATTATTATTAAAATATATATTATTATTATTATTAAAATATATATTATTATTATTAAAATATATATTATTATTAATAAAATATATATTATTATTATTATTATTATTAAAATATTTATTATTTATTATTATTAATAAAATATATATTATTATTATTATTATTATTATTATTAATAAAATATATATTATATTAAAAATAAATATTATAATATTTATATATCTGGCGCCATTGGTAGCCAAGTGAACTGGAAGTGACGTTGTGACGTCGCTTCTGTGTTTACATTCAGGAGACTGGAACAAAGCCGTGTACAGCTTCCTTCCAGTCCTGTGGATAGGCACTGGAAGTGGCGCATCGTGGATCGGATCTCCCCGTTGGGGCGGGAGGCCCAGTAAGAGCGGCTTGCAATGGAAGGGGGGCACCCAAGTAAGCTTGCTCCAGAGCTGCTGCTCTGCATTTCTATTTACATACAGAGCTGCGGCTCGCCCCCCCCCTCCCTTCTCACTGGCTGTGATTGGCGGTAGCCAATGGCTCCCGCTGCTGTCTCAGCCAATGAGGAGAGAGAGTAACTGGAGAGCCGAGGCTCTTGTACACATCACTGGATCGAGAGGGGGCTCAAGTAGGTATTAAAGGGCTGGGGGGGGGGGTCTGCTGCACGGAGAAGGTTTTTTCACCTTCATGGATAGAATGTATGAGAGTAAAATACCTTGAACCACTTTAAGTATGTAGCAAAAGGATTCTTATTTTATTTCAGCACCCCCTGAAGTAAAGGTGTGTTCCATAGGCGTGTGCAGCCTATTGCATTAGGGTGTGAACCCCAAAACTCTAATGCGTTTCTGCTGCAGCCTCCTTTGCACTGGACAGGGAATGAATGGGAAGTGCTCTGCGCTGAGCGGCTTCCTGTTCATTCAGAAACTGAAGCATAGTAACCGGTTTACTATGCTTTGGTTATGAATGAACACAGTGAATGAATGTGCTCATTTAGAAAAGGGCTGGTAAAGGATATATTTAATAGTCCCTTCCCTCACTCTCCATCCTGAAACCTCTGCCTTCGCAGCAGCTGGGGGGAGGCGTAAAACGGGGGGGACCTGGCCAGGAGGGGGAATCGGCACATAGTGATTAGGGTGGGCCCAGGCACACCCCCTGCGCATACCTATGGTGTGGAGATGTGCGCTTTCTGCTCATCTCCTCAACACGCCATGGTGGCTTCGAAAACCCGAATAGACAGAACAAGCTACACAATTGATTGACGATTTGTTGCAGTTCTGCGTTCTGACCGATCACAAAGGTCAGACTTTGTATCGGGAGAAGAAAATTCTGCTGTAATGTTTCTATTTTATTTTTTTATTTTTAATAGTCTTTTGTATTTTTGGAGTTTTCTGCTGTTTTTGCTATTTCTGGAATGATATGCTGGGTGACTTTGTGACTCATTTTCCCTTTTTTTTTTTTTTTTTTTTTTTTAATGCAAGATTTGCAGTTGATGCTTTTACTCTACTGGTAGAGTTTTAGTGTATATTACCGGCGACACCCCATCTATGTATGAGAAGTCATGTGATCTCATAGCCGAGGTCAGGACGTCTCAGGAATAGTGTCCTATCATTGGTATCAGTGGGGGGAATAGTGTCCTATCATTGGTATCAGTGGGAGGAATAGTGTCCCATCATTGGTGTCAGTGGGAGGAATAGTGTCCCATCATTGGTGTCAGTGGGAGGAATAGTGTCCCATCATTGGTATCAGTGGGGGGAATAGTGTCCCATCATTGGTGTCAGTGGGGGGAATAGTGTCCCATCATTGGTGTCAGTGGGGAGGAATAGTGTCCCATCATTGGTGTCAGTGGGAGGAATAGTGTCCCATCATTGGTGTCAGTGGGAGGAATAGTGTCCCATCATTGGTGTCAGTGGGAGGAATAGTGTCCCATCATTGGTGTCAGTGGGAGGAATAGTGTCCCATCATTGGTGTGAGTGGGAGGAATAGTGTCCCATCATTGGTGTCAGTGGGAGGAATAGTGTCCCATCATTGGTGTGAGTGGGAGGAATAGTGTCCCATCATTGGTGTGAGTGGGAGGAATAGTGTCCCATCATTGGTGTGAGTGGGAGGAATAGTGTCCCATGGTTGGTGTCAGTGGGAGGAATAGTGTCCCATCATTGGTGTCAGTGGGAGGAATAGTGTCCCATGGTTGGTGTCAGTGGGAGGAATAGTGTCCCATGGTTGGTGTCAGTGGGAGGAATAGTGTCCCATCATTGGTATCAGTGGGAGGAATAGTGTCCCATCACTGGTGTCAGTGGGGAGGAATAGTGCCCCATCATTGGTATCAGTGGGGAGGACTAGTGTCCCATCATTGGTGTCAGTGGGGAGGACTAGTGTCCCATCATTGGTGTCAGTGGGAGGACTAGTGTCCCATCATTGGTGTCAGTGGGAGGACTAGTGTCCCATCATTGGTGTCAGTGGGAGGAATAGTGTCCCATCATTGGTGTCAGTGGGAGGAATAGTGTCCCATGGTTGGTGTCAGTGGGGAGGAATAGTGTCCCATGGTTGGTGTCAGTGGGAGGACTAGTGTCCCATCATTGGTGTCAGTGGGAGGAATAGTGTCCCATCATTGGTGTCAGTGGGGAGGAATAGTGTCCCATCATTGGTGTCAGTGGGAGGAATAGTGTCCCATCATTGGTATCAGTGGGAGGAATAGTGTCCCATCATTGGTGTCGGTGGGAGGAATAGTGTCCCATCATTGGTGTCGGTGGGAGGAATAGTGTCCCATCATTGGTGTCGGTGGGAGGAATAGTGTCCCATCATTGGTGTCAGTGGGGAGGAATAGTGTCCCATCATTGGTGTCGGTGGGAGGAATAGTGTCCCATCATTGGTGTCGGTGGGAGGAATAGTGTCCCATCATTGGTGTCAGTGGGGAGGAATAGTGTCCCATCATTGGTGTCAGTGGGAGGAATAGTGTCCCATCATTGGTAACCCTATGTGAATATGGGGTTCATTGAACCCCTACCCATTCACCTGAAATAAAAAGTGTAAAAAAAAAAAAGCGCACTACACAGGTTTTTAAAGTAATTTTATTAGGCACCCCCCGGGTTCTTCTTCTTCTCCGCTCTCTCTGGCCTCTTCTCCGGTTCTCCTCCTGCTGTTCGGTCGTCTTTTGCTGGGTTCTTCTGCTCCTTTTTGCTAGCTCTTGCCCGGTCTTCTCCGTTGTCCTCTTCCCTCTTCTCTTCTACCCATGTTGGCTCAATGCTCTCTCCCGCTGTAATGCCATGTGCGCAGTGCACAACGACTTTTATAAGCATAGGGCGGGGTCACCACGTGATGTAATCTGGTGACCCTGCCCCCTTATGACATCACCGCCCCATGTTGAGGGCATGCGGCCTGGTATGGTTCAGAAGGGGGGGGGGGGCTCACCCCTTTACCTGACCTGCCAGGCTATATGCTCGGAGAAGTGTCTGGTATGGATGTTGGCATGCCGTTTTTTGGTATGGGGGGGGGTGTTCCCCTTTAAAATCCAGACCAAATGATGTGGTATGCTCATGAAGGGGGAACCCATGCCGCTTTAAAATATAAAAAATTGGCGTGGAGTTCCCCCTAATTATTGGGGTATCAAAGTCGCGTCCCTGCTCATTGAAGTCGTAGGGCAAAGTCGGATCCGCAGTCGTATGACTGTCTTGCCAAAATCACGCGACTTTGGAGTATCAAGTGTGAAAGTGGCCCTGGTCTTGCTTCCATGGCCCTGGTCTTGCTTCCATGGCCCTGGTCTTGCTTCCATGGCCCTGGTCTTGCTTCCATGGCCCTGGTCTTGCTTCCATGGCCCTGGTCTTGCTTCCATGGCCCTGGTCTTGCTTCCATGGCCCTGGTCTTGCTTCCATGGCCCTGGTCTTGCTTCCATGGCCCTGGTCTTGCTTCCATGGCCCTGGTCTTGCTTCCATGGCCCTGGTCTTGCTTCCATGGCCCTGGTCTTGCTTCCATGGCCCTGGTCTTGCTTCCATGGCCCTGGTCTTGCTTCCATGGCCCTGGTCTTGCTTCCATGGCCCTGGTCTTGCTTCCATGGCCCTGCTTCCATGGTTTTGCTTCCATGGTTTTGCTTCCATGGTTTTGCTTCCATGGTTTTGCTTCCATGGTTTTGCTTCCATGGCTTTGCTTCCATGGCCTTGGTTTTGCTTCCATGGCCTTGGTTTTGCTTCCATGGCCTTGGTTTTGCTTCCATGGCCTTGGTTTTGCTTCCATGGCCTTGGTTTTGCTTCCATGGCCTTGGTTTTGCTTCCATGGCCTTGGTTTTGCTTCCATGGCCTTGGTTTTGCTTCCATGGCCTTGGTTTTGCTTCCATGGCCTTGGTTTTGCTTCCATGGCCTTGCTTCCATGGCCATGGCCTTGCTTCCTTGGCCTTGCTTCCATGGCCTTGGTCTTGCTTCCATGGCCTTGGTCTTGCTTCCATGGCCTTGGTTTTGCTTCCATGGCCTTGGTTTTGCTTCCATGGCCTTGGTTTTGCTTCCATGGCCTTGGTTTTGCTTCCATGGCCTTGGTTTTGCTTCCATGGCCATGGCCTTGCTTCCTTGGCCTTGCTTCCTTGGCCTTGGCCTTGCTTCCGTGGCCTTGCTTCCATGGCCTTGGCCGAAATACAATTTCAATTTTGTTTCTATTTAAGATTAACCAAAGCCAATTGTATATTTTACTCTGAGGCAAGATGGAATAGAAGAGATGGATCACCTTATAACAGGCTACAACAAAATGGCGGCAGGTATACAGCTCTTACACCTTTTTTATGCTACAACATCGCTTTTTCTCAAAGTCTCTGACTCGAAGAAAGCGCCGCTGTATCCCAACTGCCATTCCGATAAGGAAAGGATTATTGAACCCCCCGGAACTTCTTTTTTTTATTCCAACGCTGTGCAAAAGCGAAGAGAGAGAGAGATTGGTATTTTGTGTTTTTATTGTTTTTGCTAGGACTTTATAATGTATGACGAAACGCGTAGCTCCTCAGCAGCTGGGCAAAAAGGTTCTGATACTACACCCATGGTCTGAGAACCGTCTAGACAAAATCATTTACATTTCAGACAGCTGCAGTGAATTTTTTATTTTTTCCATCCTAATGAAATATTGATGCAAATGTCTTTTCCCCAGTCGGGGGGGGGGGGGTCGGCCGCTCTGCTTAGTCAAACTTTGACACCTTTTGGTGCCACTTCCTCCTCTGCTTGTCAGGTGCGAGCGGGTTTCCTGTAAGAGCTCTGCATGTGCAGGATGCAGCATAGAAGGGGTTAAAGCAGACTGTAACTACACGCTGAGAACCTGAGGTTGCGCCATCCTGACCAGAGGCAGAAAACGCACACTGCGAGCTGCGAAGAGTTCCACCGCTGACGAGCCCTCCTCCTCGTTATAGAAGAGAGTTGTCCCCTTGTACATGTTTTACTGTAACCAAGCAGAGTTCTCAGTGTTGTAGATCTGGCTGTTCAGTGAGTACCGATCTCCACCAAGAGGCAAGCGCCGGGCAAAGACGGCAGATCCACGTTGGCAGGAGCAAGGGATTATGGGAAGGCATGTCGGCTCTCCTCTCCGGGAGCTCAGACCTGCTAGTTTTTGGCTTGGAAAGCAATGTGGCACCTTAAGGCCTCCGTTACACTAACCTTTATTATAAGCCTAATACTAACCCAAAGCCCAACACTAACCCTACCTGTCATCCCAACACTAACCCCCCCCCCCCCTGGACCTCCAATGATTCCATAACCCTAGCACTATCTGTACCTGTAACACTAGGACTCCCTGTAGCCCTAACACTACACCTTCCTGTAATCGTTACACCAACCCACCCTGAAACCATAACACTTACCTCCCATTACCCCAACACTAATCCACTCTGTAACACTAACCCTTCATGTAACCCCAACACTAACCCTTCATGTAACCCCCCCCCCCCAACACTAACCCTTCATGTAACTTCAACAACCTTTCATGTAATCCCAACGCTAACCCTTCCTGTAACCCCCCCCAACGCTAACCCTTCCTGTAACCCACCCCAACGCTAACCCTTCCTGTAACCCCCCCCAACACTAACCCTTCCTGTAACCCCCCCCCCCAACACTAACCCTTCCTGTAACCCCCCCCCAACACTAACCCTTCATGTAACCCCCCCCCAACAATAACCCTTCATGTAACTCCCCCAACAATAACCCTTCATGTAACTCCCCCAACACTAACCCTTCATGTAACTCCCCCAACACTAACCCTTCATGTAACCCCCCCAACACTAACCCTTCATGTAACCCCCCCAACACTAACTGTCATGTTACATGATATTATTTTTATTATGTACTGTCTCTTTAATCCCTATCTAGTTTGACTCTTGTGGCATTCCTTAGTTTGCATGCTGCTCAGTCTCCTCCCCCTCTTTTCTGTATCAGTCATTTCAATGCTGTACTTCATGTGACCTGTATGTTTCTTCTACCTGCATGTAAGAATCGTTCTTTTACCTGTTGTAACTTGCATTCTACGGATCATACGACGAATAAACATCGCCAGATCTTCTTTCATGTGAGTTGTGACTGAGTAAGCTATCTGGAAAGGTGATTTGGGATGGATAATCTCTTCAGGGCAATGAGCTCCATGTGCTACTGAAAAATACATTCATAGCCTTAGCAGCCGATTCAGAATAGTAAAAGAACGTATCCAGCAGCCTGCACAGAGATAACTGCGTCACAGAACAGATCATAGTGAAGTGTAACTGTGTGTATTGCATGAGAATTCTGCATACAACCCCAGCACAGCTTGTTACAGCTCCTCACAGTATACAGACACTCTTCACTGCTACAGCCAAGCCTGTGTACTGCAGGCCATCATGAGTGGAAAGGGCTCAGTGTGTGATGAAACACCACAGCATGCTTCACACAGAGAAAGCCAGGATGAGGACCCAGAGTCCACTGCATTGACCAAACGCTCTGTGAAACCCACTTGGAAGGTTAAAGAGAACTATGAATCCATGAGAACTGAACTAGCAACCAGTTTGAAGCAGATTTGGGATAAAATCCTCACCCACATTGATGTGATTTCATGTCCCAGCCATGAGGTACTGCAACTAGAGGGCGCCATAAAGCATCTCTCTGCTTCATACGAACTGTACCAGACTACAAGCAACAAATATAAAACTATTCTGCAAAGCATCAACACTGAGGAGTCCTTAGAGCAACTTAACAATGCCCAGCTTCTTAATGAGGAAAGAGAAAGCTTTATCCAGCGAACTAAAGCAAAGGCAGAAGCAAAATTAATGCTGCCACGGGACACTGTATCTCACAAATCTGTATCCACCAGACGTTCTAAAGGTTCCTCTAGATCCCGAAGTTCAAGGCACTCAATGCTTAGCGAACAGCTAATAAATGCCCGCGCCGAAGCAGAGGCTATCAAGGTACGGGCCGCATATGCAAAAAAGAGAGCAGAAATGGAAACCGAGGCAGCGCATCAAAAGGCAGTAATGGAAACCGAGGCAGCGCATCAAAAGGCAGCAATAGAAGCTCAAACGGCACGTCAAAGGGCAGCAATTGAAGCTTTAAAGGAACAGAGCAACTACGAGGCAGCTGCAGCAAAACTAAAGGTTTTGGAACAAGCTATCGGTGCAGATGAAGATGCTAGCGAAAGGGTCAGCGTCAAGGCAGATGTAGAAGATCCTTTTGAACGCACTAAGAACTATGTTCTAAACCACAGCAGTGAACACTCAATTACCTCCACGTTTCACGGCAACGCAAGGACTTCACCACATCATCAGGTAAAAGCTGTTCCAGCCACTTCCTACATGCAAACCCACCCCAGTGCAGCTCCCGACTGTCATGCTGATCCCGCATATGTCACAAAACGGCACACTAATCCGCAAGCAAGTCGCCAGCCTCCTGCTAACAGTACTGTTCCAGACCTTCACCCAACAATTCAGCTGAATGCCCTTGCTGCACCATATCTTCCCACGTCTCTTTGCAACGATACCATAAACAATGCTATCCACAACAATCAACCAGCAACCTCCTATGTAAAGTCAGAGGCAACAGAGGTAGTAAAGTACTTACTTCGACATGAGCTCGCCAAGTCAGGCCTAGTAAACTTCGACGACCATCCTGAAAATTATAGAAGCTGGAAAGCCGCTTTCAAAACTACATTAGGCGGTATCGGTTTTACTGCCGATCGTGAGCTGGATCTGCTGATCGGGTTGCTTGGCCCACAGTCAACAGAACGTGTCAAGAGCCTCAGGTCAGTTTACATCGACAATCCAACTGCAGGTCTCACCGCAGCATGGGAGCGTCTAGAACAGACTTACGGTAGTCCTGAAGCCATAGAGAATGCATTGCTCAAACGATTGGAAAATTTCCCAAGGATATCTGGTAAGGACAATATAGAGTTCCAGAGACTCAGCGACCTTCTTCTCGAAGTCCAGCTTGCCAAAACTGACCCTAAGCTACCTGGCCTCAGTTACCTGGACACTGCTCGAGGAGTTAACCCTATCGTTTGCAAGCTTCCGCATGGCCTACAAGAAAAGTGGATCCAAGTTGGGTCATCATACAAACGGGAAAACAAGGTTTCCTTTCCCCCGTTCTCCTACTTCTGCAACTTCGTCAGGAACATTGCTGACACCAAGAACGATCCTAGTTTTGCATTCAGCGAGTTCAATACTCCCTCACCTAAAGGTGACAACCTACATACTAGCTACAGGAACCGCAGAGGTCCCGTGTCTGTTAGGAAGACAGACATTATTCCCACTCCCGCCCCAAACAAGAGCGGCAAGATCGAAAACCCAAACCGATTATGTCCCATCCACAAGAAGCCTCATCCCCTCAAAAAATGTATCGGTTTCAGAAAGAAGCCCCTACAAGAACGAAAGGAACTCCTAAAGACTTTTGGGGTATGTTATAGATGCTGTGCTTCCACCGATCACTTTGCCAAGGAATGTAAAACTCCTATCAAGTGCATAGAGTGCGGTTCCGAGGACCATGTGCAAGCACTCCATCCCCTTGAGTCCAATCCTTCACAACATGCAGACCTTCCTCCTGGGCAGAACCACAGCGGGAAGAGTACAGATCACGTATCTAATTCCACCATGGTATTTTCTTCGTGCACTGAAGTCTGTGGGGAAGACCACTGTGACAAATCTTGCGCTAAAATATGCCTAGTGAATATTCATCACAAGGATCAGCCAGAAAAGACTTTAAGGGTGTATGCTATCTTAGACGATCAAAGCAATCGATCGCTTGCACGATCCGAACTGTTCGATCTATTTTGCACAAAAGGAGAGGTTCACCCTTACACCTTAGGCACTTGTAGTGGAACTACAGAGGTTTTTGGAAGAAGGGCTCATGGATTTATTGTGTCCTCCCTAGAAAATAACCTACAATTACCCTTACCTACACTTGTAGAGTGTAACCAGATACCAGCCAACAAAGAAGAAATACCTACACCAGAAGTTGCCTTCTACCACCCTCATCTAAGGTCAATAGCCAGTGAAATCCCACCACTTGACAAAGATGCTAAAATCCTTCTTCTGCTGGGAAGAGATATTCTAAGGATCCACAAGGTACACAGGCAGGTCAGCGGACCTCCAGAGGCCCCATTCGCCCAGTACCTGGACTTAGGCTGGGTCATCATAGGCAACGTCTGTATAGGCAAAATGAAAAGGCCTACTAACATTTCTTCATTCAAGACAAATGTATTGCCAAATGGTCGTAATACTCACTTTGAGCCATGCCCACATCACTACTGGGTAAAGGAGAAGGTAACTAGCTGCAAGTTGCAACATTGCAACACAAACCTTTCCCGCACCTACGATGACAGCTTTGGTTCTACAGTTTTCAATGTAAGCAGTGAAGACGACAAGTTGGCTCCTTCGGCAGAAGACAAAGAATTCCTTAAAGTAATGGACAATGAGTTCTTTCAGGAAGATTCCAATAGCTGGGTAGCACCCCTACCCTTTCGCCTCCCGAGAGAGAAGCTACCAAACAATCTACATCAAGCAGTCAAAGGATTCTCCTCCTTAAAGCGTACCTTAAGCAGGAAGCCAGAGATGGAAAGACATTTTGTGGACTTCATACAGAATATCTTCGACAGGGGTCATGCCGAACCCGCACCCCCATTGAAAGAAGGAGAAGAATGCTGGTACCTCCCTTCCTTCGGTGTGTATCACCCACGAAAGCCAGACCAAATCAGAGTTGTCTTTGACTCCAGTGCCCAACATGAAGGCTTCTCACTTAACGACATGCTCCTCACAGGGCCCAACTTGAACAACAACCTCATTGGAGTCCTAATTCGCTTTCGTCAAGAACCTGTAGCGGTGATGGCCGACATTCAACAAATGTTCCACTGCTTCATCGTCAAGGAAGATAACAGGAATTACCTCAGGTTTCTATGGCACAAGGACAACGACATCAACAAAGAGGTAATTGATTACCGAATGAGGGTACATGTCTTTGGGAACAGCCCTTCCCCAGCTGTAGCAATCTATGGACTAAAAAAGACAGCTCAGCTTGGAGAAGCTGAGTATGGATCCGATGCTCGTCAATTTGTTGAAAGGAACTTTTACGTAGATGACGGGCTCAAATCCTTTCCTACTGCTAAAGAAGCAATTAATCTTCTTACCAGAACAAAGGAGATGCTAGCTGTAGCAAACTTGAGACTTCACAAAATTATATCTAACAGCCAAGAGCTAATGAATGCATTTCACCCTGAGGACTATGCCGCCAGTGTGAAAGACCTTGACCTTGGGTCAGACACACCCCCTATACAGAGAAGTCTAGGTCTGCTGTGGAACATCAAGGCAGACACATTCACCTTCCAGGTGTCAACCTGTGACAAACCCTTCACCAAGAGAGGAGTCTTGTCCGTAGTGAACAGCATCTACGACCCACTGGGATTTATAGCCCCAGTCACCATCCAAGGTAAGATGTTATTAAGACAGCTTACTACTGATAACCTAGATTGGGACACTCCGTTACCTATTGAGAAACAACAAAGATGGGAGAAATGGAGAGGTTCTCTGAAGACATTAGAACAGCTCCAAATTCCACGTTGCTATGCCCCAGTCTCCATCTCAGCCGCTGTCCAGAGGGAAATCCATATTTTCTCTGATGCATCAGTTGAAGCTATAGCTGCAGTGGCCTATTTGAAGACCTCAGGAGTTAATGGAGACATACACTGCAACTTTGTTCTAGGCAAGACAAAGCTAACACCAAAACCCGCACATACCATACCCAGACTTGAACTTTGTGCAGCTGTGCTAGCAGTGGAAATAGCTGAAGTCATAATGAGTGACTTAGGCAGGAGTACCGGCTATACCCGCTATGGCGGGGAGAATATCACTATCACTATTGACTGTGCTACTGTTGAAGTCCCACGATTACAAACGATAGACTGCAGGACTCAAGCCATCTGTTTTTTGGACGTCATGTTTCATTGTTCATTTACTGCGTACCTTCTTGTGTTTGCGGGTATCTCGTATCTATGGTTTACACACCAGTTTTACCTTTTACGTTTCTTCCCCTACAGGTTCAAGTTGGACTTATCTTTATATATGTAATAGACTTTGAAATCTAAAGATTTCAGGCGGGGAGTGTCATGTTACATGATATTATTTTTATTATGTACTGTCTCTTTAATCCCTATCTAGTTTGACTCTTGTGGCATTCCTTAGTTTGCATGCTGCTCAGTCTCCTCCCCCTCTTTTCTGTATCAGTCATTTCAATGCTGTACTTCATGTGACCTGTATGTTTCTTCTACCTGCATGTAAGAATCGTTCTTTTACCTGTTGTAACTTGCATTCTACGGATCATACGACGAATAAACATCGCCAGATCTTCTTTCATGTGAGTTGTGACTGAGTAAGCTATCTGGAAAGGTGATTTGGGATGGATAATCTCTTCAGGGCAATGAGCTCCATGTGCTACTGAAAAATACATTCATAGCCTTTGTAGCCGATCCAGAATACTAACCCTTCATGTAACCCCCCCAACACTAACCCCAACAATAACCCTTCATGTAACTTCAACAACCTTTCATGTAATCCCAACGCTAACCCTTCCTGTAACCCCCCCCAACGCTAACCCTTCCTGTAACCCCCCCCCCCCCCAACACTAACCCTTCCTGTAACCCCCCCCCAACACTAACCCTTCATGTAACCCCCCCCAACACTAACCCTTCATGTAACCCCCCCCCCAACAATAACCCTTCATGTAACTCCCCCAACAATAACCCTTCATGTAACTCCCCCAACACTAACCCTTCATGTAACTCCCCCAACACTAACCCTTCATGTAACCCCCCCAACACTAACCCTTCATGTAACCCCCCCAACACTAACCCTTCATGTAACCCCCCCAACACTAACCCTTCATGTAACCCCCCCAACACTAACCCTTCATGTAACTCCCCCAACACTAACCCTTCATGTAACTCCCCCAACACTAACCCTTCATGTAACCCCCCCAACACTAACCCTTCATGTAACCCCCCCAACACTAACCCTTCATGTAACCCCCCCAACACTAACCCTTCATGTAACCCCCCCAACACTAACCCTTCATGTAACCCCCCAACACTAACCCTTCATGTAACCCCCCAACACTAACCCTTCATGTAACCCCCCAACACTAACCCTTCATGTAACCTCCCAACACTAACCCTTCATGTAACCCCCCAACACTAACCCTTCATGTAACCCCCCAACACTAACCCTTCATGTAACCCCCCAACACTAACCCTTCATGTAACCCCCCAACACTAACCCTTCATGTAACCCCCCAACACTAACCCTTCATGTAACCCCCCCACACTAACCCTTCATGTAACCCCCCAACACTAACCCTTCATGTAACCCCCCAACACTAACCCTTCATGTAACCCCCCAACACTAACCCTTCATGTAACCCCCCAACACTAACCCTTCATGTAACCCCCCCAACACTAACCCTTCATGTAACCCCCCCAACACTAACCCTTCATGTAACCCCCCAACACTAACCCTTCATGTAACCCCCCAACACTAACCCTTCATGTAACCCCCCAACACTAACCCTTCATGTAACCCCCCAACACTAACCCTTCATGTAACCCCCCAACACTAACCCTTCATGTAACTTCAACAACCTTTCATGTAACTTCAACAACCTTTCATGTAACCCCAACACTAACCCTTCATGTAACCCCTCCCCCCAACACTAACCCTTCATGTAACCCCCCCCCCCAACAATAACCCTTCATGTAACCCCCCCCCCAACAATAACCCTTCATCCCTTCATGTAACCCCCCCAACACTAACCCTTCATGTAACCCCCCCAACACTAACCCTTCATGTAACCCCCCCAACACTAACCCTTCATGTAACTCCCCCAACACTAACCCTTCATGTAACTCCCCCAACACTAACCCTTCATGTAACCCCCCCAACACTAACCCTTCATGTAACCCCCCCAACACTAACCCTTCATGTAACCCCCCCAACACTAACCCTTCATGTAACCCCCCCAACACTAACCCTTCATGTAACCCCCCAACACTAACCCTTCATGTAACCCCCCAACACTAACCCTTCATGTAACCCCCCAACACTAACCCTTCATGTAACCTCCCAACACTAACCCTTCATGTAACCCCCCAACACTAACCCTTCATGTAACCCCCCAACACTAACCCTTCATGTAACCCCCCAACACTAACCCTTCATGTAACCCCCCAACACTAACCCTTCATGTAACCCCCCAACACTAACCCTTCATGTAACCCCCCAACACTAACCCTTCATGTAACCCCCCAACACTAACCCTTCATGTAACCCCCCAACACTAACCCTTCATGTAACCCCCCAACACTAACCCTTCATGTAACCCCCCCAACACTAACCCTTCATGTAACCCCCCAACACTAACCCTTCATGTAACCCCCCAACACTAACCCTTCATGTAACCCCCCAACACTAACCCTTCATGTAACCCCCCAACACTAACCCTTCATGTAACCCCCCAACACTAACCCTTCATGTAACCCCCCAACACTAACCCTTCATGTAACCCCCCAACACTAACCCTTCATGTAACCCCCCAACACTAACCCTTCATGTAACTTCAACAACCTTTCATGTAACTTCAACAACCTTTCATGTAACTTCAACAACCTTTCATGTAACCCCAACACTAACCCTTCATGTAACCCCTCCCCCCAACACTAACCCTTCATGTAACCCCTCCCCCCAACACTAACCCTTCATGTAACCCCCCCCCCCCCAACAATAACCCTTCATGTAACCCCCCCCCCAACAATAACCCTTCATGTAACACCCCAACAACCCTCTCTGTAACCCCAAAAATAACACCCTATGTATTCCTAATTATTTTTATAACCTTAACAATAATCCTTGATTTAACCCTAACCATCCCTTTAACCCCAAGAATAAACCTTCATGTAATCCTAACTCAAACTCTTCCTGTAAATCCAATAATAACCCTTCATGTAACCCCCACCCCCCACCAACTCGCCATATAACCCTAACATTAACCCTTCATGTAACCCCCACTAACTCTCCATATAACCCTAACATTAACCCTTCATGTAACCTCAACAACTCTACATGTAAACCTAACCCTCCACATAACCTCAACAAACCTCCATGTAGCATTAGCCTTTCATGTAACCTAAACAACTCTACATGTAACCCTAACACTAGCCTTTCATGTAACCTCAAACTCTCAATGCAACCTTAACACTAACCCTACCTGTAACCGCAACAACTCTTCATCTAACACTAACCTTTCCTATAAGTCCAATAATAACACGTCATGTAACCCCCAACAACTCTCCATGTAACCCTAACACTAAGGCCTCCTACACATGATAGGATAGCCAGAGGACAACGGTCTGAAGGACCGGTGTCTTAGGTTAACAGATGAAGCTGACTGATGGTCCGTCACGCCTACACACCATAGATAACTCTCCACGTAACACTAAACTTTCCTAGAAGTCCAATAATAACCCTTCATGTAATCCCCAACAATTGCCCCCACAGATTTAACTCTAACACTATCCTCCCCCTACAACACAAAATCAAACACAAACCTTGTACCCCTCACACTAACCCTTCCCTGTAACCCTTCAAATTAACCCCCCCCCCCACCAACCCAGAACATCCCCCCCCCGTGATCCTCAAGATTCAGCAGCTTACCAACTCACCAACTTCCAAGGACGGTGCTCACAGATGGACAGAAGCAGGGCTTTTTTTCAGCAGGAACGCGGGGGAACGCAGTTCCGGCACCTCCAGCTCTGAATGTATGTAATGGTGCTCAGGGGGTGGGTAAGGAGTGGAACCAATGAATGGTACTCGGAGGTGGGTAGGGAGTGGAACCAATGAATGGTACTCGGAGGTGGGTAGGGAGTGGAACCAAGGAATGTTGCTCGGAGGTGGGTAGGGAGTGGAACCAAGGAATGTTGCTCGGAGGTGGGTAGGGAGTGGAACCAATGAATGGTGCTCGGAGGTGGGTAGGGAGTGGTACCAATGAATGGTGCTCGGAGGTGGGTAGGGAGTGGAACCAATGAATGGTACTCGGAGGTGGGTAGGGAGTGGAACCAATGAATGGTACTCGGAGGTGGGTAGGGAGTGGAACCAAGGAATGTTGCTCGGAGGTGGGTAGGGAGTGGAACCAATGAATCGTGCTCGGAGGTGGGTAGGGAGTGGAACCAATGAATGGTGCTCGGAGGTGGGTAGGGAGTGGAACCAAGGAATGTTGCTCGGAGGTGGGTAGGGAGTGGAACCAATGAATAGTGCTTGGAGGTGGAACCAAGGAATGGTGCTCGGAAGTGGGTAGGGGGTGGAGAAAAGGAATCGTGCTTGGAGGTGGGGAGGGGGTGGAACCAAGGAATAGTGCTCGGAGGTGGGTAGGGGGGGTGGAAACAAGGAATAGTGCTTGGAGGTGGGTAGGGGGTGGAACCAAGGAATAGTGCTCAGAGGTGGGTAGGGGGTGGAGAAAAGGAATGGTGTTCGGAGGTGGGACCAAGGAATGGTGTTCGGAGGTGGGACCAAGAAATGGTGCTCAGAGGTGGGCAGGGTGTGAAACTAATGAGGGGTGCTTGGAGGTGGGTAGGGGGTGGAACCAATGAGGGGTGCTTGCAGGTTTCTAGGGGGTGGACACAAGGTGACTCCTATTCTCTTAGAAAAAGCGCCCTGGACAGAAGTATGACCATTGGTGAGGTTGCAAGTTCTCCTTGGAGACTCTGAAGTCCCTCTGGAGACCTTCTGAAGTTTCGGCCTCCTCGTGTTCTATTAATGTTTTGGGATGTGGTGCTTGGACCTATTCACCAGCCCACAGGGTCAGGGCCACCTTAATGCAAGGGCACCCCTGTGAAAGTACTAATGAATAATATGTTTAATTCTATCAACTATTTTATACTTTTATTTCTCAAAAGTAGGGGTGTAAATTGGGGCAAGCCGGTAGGGTCCCCAGGGCATTACTTTGCCCAGGGGCCCATGAATTAGAATTTTGAATGCGTTTTTAACAAATTTTGACAAATTCGTTAATTCCAGAATTTCGGGAATTCAACATTTGAAAATTTAGAATTTGAAAATTTCCGAAAAAGCTAAAAAAACGAATGAAACCGAAACAAAAATTAAGGAATTTTTCGGCAGTGCACATTGCCTACCCCTGATGCTATTAAGACGGCCCTGCACAGGGTACTAGTGGAGTTCCTCAATGGATTAATGAGCGCGGAATGGTACTTGTGGGTGGTCTGGTCTACTCTGTAGAATCAGAGCCAGTCCCGGATTGGCCGAGTTGTTCTTTTGTCCAATGAGCTCCTTGCTTTTGTCTGTGGATCTCCTGCCTGTGATCTCTTATTTACATGCAATGCATTTCTCTTCCCTCTAGTTGTCCTTGCAACGCTCCAGCAGCTTTAAGGATTTCGGGAAATCCAAACCGAGCTCGCCCGTTTCCTGCAATGAGTTCAACCTGGAAACCGAAGTGAGTGACAATCTGCAGAACGTTTCTGAATGTATCTTTGTGTATCTCTATGTTGCCACTGGCAGAGGCGGCTCTTAAATTAGGCGGTCTCCCAAGGCCTCGCACTCATGGGGGGCCTCGCAGGGGGACCCCACTGTGTACTCGTCCATTATTATTCCTCGTTGTTTTGTCCTTTGAGACATCACTCTGTAGAGCTCTTTGTAAAAAAAAAAAGGTAGTACAGTAGTTGGGTGTTGTTCCATGTTAACCATCAAATGAATGCAGAAAGTTTGGAATTTTAGGTGATCCCCTTTATTGGCTAACTTTAAGAATCATTTCCGGTATGGATATTTTTACATACTTGCATAGCTCCAGCATGGACTAATATAACTTTGAACATACTATGGCCAGTGGCGTCGCTAGGGGGTGGCTTTTGGGGCTATATCCCCTGAATCTGTGGCCTGTAGCCCCGTGTCTCTGACGGGCGTGGCCTCTCTGCAGCCGGGCCGCGAGTGCTTTGGGCAGCACTGGAGAGCGGGCAGGTAGTATGGGAGAGCCGGTCGGGCGAGAGAGCGGAGAGAAGACCTCATCTCTCACCGCCCACCCTGTATCACCACTGTTCTGCTCTCACTGTGCAGCCGCGGGCAGCAGAAGGGGCTCTCTGGGGACCCTGATGTAGGGAAGGGGCTCTCTGGGGACCCTGATGTAGGGAAGGTGGCTCTCTGGGGACCCTGATGTGTAGGGAAGGGGGCTCTCTGGGGACCCTGATGTGTAGGGAATGGGGCTCTCTGGGGATCCTGATGTAGGGAAGGGGGCTCTCTGGGGACCCTGATGTAGGGAAGGGGCTCTCTGGGGACCGTGATGTAGGGAAGGGGCTCTCTGGGGACCGTGATGTAGGGAAGGGGCTCTCTGGGGGACCTTGATGTAGGGAAGGGGCTCTCTGGGGGACCCTGATGTAGGGAAGGGGGCTCTCTGGGGGACCCTGATGTAGGGAAGGGGGCTCTCTGGGGGACCCTGATGTAGGGAAGGGGGCTCTCTGGGGGACCCTGATGTAGGGAAGGGAGCTCTCTGGGGACCCCTGATGTAGGAAAGGGGGCTCTCTGGGGACCCTGATGTAGGGAAGGGGGCTCTCTGGGGACCCCTGATGTAGGGAAGGGGGCTCTCTGGGGACCCTGATGTAGGGAAGGGGCTCTCTGGGGACCCTGATGTAGGGAAGGGGCTCTCTGGGGACCCTGATGTGTAGGGAAGGGGGCTCTCTGGGGACCCTGATGTGTAGGGAAGGGGGCTCACTGCGGACCCTGATGTAGGGAAGGGGGCTCTCTGGGGACCCTGATGTAGGGAAGGGGGCTCTCTGGGGACCCTGATGTAGGGAAGGGGGCTCTCTGGGGACCCTGATGTAGGGAAGGGGGCTCTCTGGGGACCCTGATGTAGGGAAGGGGGCTCTCTGGGGGACTCTGATGTAGGGAAGGGGGCTCTCTGGGGGACCCTGATGTAGGGAATGGGGCTCTCTGGGGGACCCTAAAGTAGGGAAGGGGGCTCTCTGGGGGACCCTGATGTAGGGAAGGGGGCTCTCTGGGGACCCTGATGTGTAGGGAAGGGGGCTCTCTGGGGACCCTGATGTGTAGGGAAGGGGGCTCTCTGGGGGACCCTGATGTAGGGAAGGGGCTCTCTGGGGGACCCTGATGTAGGGAAGGGGCTCTCTGGGGGACCCTGATGTAGGGAAGGGGCTCTCTGGGGGACCCTGATGTAGGGAAGGGGCTCTCTGGGGGACCCTGATGTAGGGAAGGGGCTCTCTGGGGGACCCTGATGTAGGGAAGGGGCTCTCTGGGGGACCCTGATGTAGGGAACCTGGACCTAGCAACGCCCCTGGCCAGGGCTTTTTGTCCACTGGACACAGCCAATGACTGATCAGAGTACCGGTTTGCTGCTGGTACCATGTGACCACCGTGACGAATCACAGCAGGTCACATGACAGTTGTACACAATGGATGGCTTTCTTTCATGCCATCCAATGTGTTTACTAGTTGTGATTGGTCAATTTGATCACATGGTACAAACAGGGCTAATTGCAACAAAGCAGACTGAATAAATCGGTATCATTCAGTGAAATGCTTGCTTATAGCAATATAGAATAAAAAATCTCGCGCCAAAAAATATATAACTAGAACAAGATATGTGAATATAAAATAGCTGCTCCCCGAACCAATTCAAATAAGAATAAATTCAAATAAGAATGAACATATGGGAAAGAAATATTAAATAGGGGGCGCTGACATTAAAGATAAATAAATAAGAAGTGGCAGTAAAGTGCCTGTGCTGACGATACAAGAGGTTTTTTTGAAGAACCTATGTAAACATAAAATTGGGTATAAATATCTACCACATATGTGCCAAAAAACAAGTGAATAAAGTGCATGTGCAATCTATAAACAGGTAAAAAATGTATGAACCTTGAATGAAAAACACACAGAAAAAGACTTTAACATATATGCACTGGACGATATATAAGCCAAATAATCATATATGTGCACTGAGTCCCCCAAAAAAAGGGAAGGGGAGAAAGCTCAGCCTGGGGTTTAAGAGCAAAAGAACAAAAACAAAAGCTCAAAAATCCAGACACTAGTGGTGATTTGTGAAAAATACACAAAAAATATAATAAAATAAAACCAGTGAAGAATCTCAAGAAAAAAAGTCCAAAATCATAAGTGATATGAGTCCATAAATTTCTTATTCTTTACTGCTTGTGTGGTAAGTTGTAGAGAAGTAGGAATTACACCTTCACCAATCCTATCACCCAAATGTGCATAACGGATGGTCCCTTACCGCATGAAGTTGATCTTTTTAACTAAAAAAAGATCAAGTAAACTTTGCTGTCACCCTGGACAGATGGTGGATAATCTGAATTTCCTACGGGTCAGTAGTAGCTTAATAGAAACATCATAGAGGATACAAAACAGAGAGATGCCGCCATAGCATATTATCATTTATTAAAAACTTTTAAAACAAAGCAGGTGACGAGTGGAGGCTTACTTGGCAAGTGCCCACATCCCGGCACTGAGGCTTTGGGCTAAAATCAGAAGGTACCGATCCTGAAGACCTATTCCGAGGGGAGAAATGTCCGCGCTGGAGTGATCTGCGGCGTGCGTTCCACCGAGCAGAAGCCGAGAACCAGCTGGACAGGAAGCTGTGCGTGGTCTGCGTGTCGCCTCGACGTACGTTTCAGTAATCCGTCATCAGGAAGCGCACAGAACCACGCACAAGACCAGATTAAATAGGTCTGTCAATTAGCGATAGATAGTAACGTGCCATTGAAAGCCTCAGTCTCGGTTGCTTGGCAACCAAAAACATTGTACAAAAATGCACTGGCAGAAGAAATTCAAACAATACATACAATACCAAGACTTAATAATCTATAAATACTCCGGTAATGACAGTTAGATATACCTATAGATACAATGGCAATAAAGGTTACATAATAGGCAACAGGCAATTGGTGAAATTGTATATAATGCCTATCTCAAAGAAAAGGCATTGAAACCAAGCCAAAGGGATGATCCATAATACATATAAAAATTATACACCAAAGGATATATATTAAACCCATATAAAAAATTTCATACATAGAGATCTATATATGAAAACCAACCAATAAAAATCTTGTTATTTGCAATAAATGCAAATAGGTAACAAAGTGCAAAAAGGGAAGTGCAAAACCTATTAAAATAAAAAACAAGGTATTAAGAAACAAAAGAATATAAATAAAAATAAAAATAAATAATTAATTAATGAAAGACACCTAATTGATCAATCGTTGTTCAGAAAACAATTTAGATCAAGTTCGATGTTGAGACCCAGTGGCCGCATGGTCCTCAGACGGTGCAGCCACTGGGTCTCATTTTGGGACACCGCCCGGGTAATACATTGCTATAAGCAAACATAATGTGTTAAAGAAAATAAAATAAAATAATAGTCCTGATCACTTCCCCAGAGCAGTACAATGTTACTGTGGTATCATTATATATCTCTGGGCACTGACTGGCAACATGGGCACTGGGATAAACAAGTGATGCCCATCAATGCCCTCAGACAGGGGGGTTTACGCTGATTGTTTATCAGCGCAGCCCCCCCCCTCGGATGCCAACACTGGACCACTAGGGAGTGCCCCCCCCCCCGGTGCTCAATAGGGCAAAAAAAAAAACAATAAAAAAACAATTAACACAATTGATGCCAATCAGTGCCCACAAATGGGCACTGACTGGCAACATGGGCACTGGCTGAAATTATGCCACCCAGTGTCCATTAGTGCCCATCTATGCCCAGTGCCCATATGTGCCACCCATCAGTGCCGCCTCATCGGTGCCCATCTGTGCCGCCATATGTGTGCCCATAATTGAAGAAGAATATGTACTTATTTACCAAAAAAATTAACAGAAAAAAATAACTTAATTTTTTTTCCAAAAATTTCGGTCTTTTTTTTTAGTTGTTGCGCAAAAAAATAAAAATCGCAGAGGTGATCAAATGCAAACAAAAGAAATCTCTAATTTGTGGGAACAAAATAATAAATATTTCATTTGGGTTCAGTGCAGCACGACCGCGCAATTGTCATTCAAATTGCGACAGCGCTGAAAGCTGAAAATTGGCCTGGGCAGGAAGGTGCGTAAGTGCCTCCTCGGTATTGAAGTGGTTAAAGAAGAAAAAAAAGAAAAAAGACTAAACAATCACTTTAAATACCATCTGCAGAGAGGGGGAAAAAAAAGCCATATGGGTACATGACCGCGCAAATTCAAAATTAAAGTGTGACCTGGGCAGGAAGGGGGTGAAAGTGCCCGGTATTGAAGGGGTTAAAGATGAAAGCTTTTGGGATAACGAATTTCCCATTCTTCCGAATTGGATACATTGTAATATAATTGTACAAATGGTAATTACCGCTGTGTCTTATTACTGGGAATTTTCACAAGTTTGGAAGATTTCTCTTGAAATTTTCCCTGTGGAAATGTCCCCGGGTTTCATTTCTTGACCAAAAAAAACAAACAAACATATAAACATTATGCAGAGAAAAGGTGTGTGTGTGTGGGGGGGGGGGGGGTTGTTTTTCTGGCTGTGTCTCCCTCTTAGTTGTTAACCACTTCACCTCCAAATAATGTTTGGGGGGGTCTAAGTAATTGGTATCTAAAAAAAATAAAAAATAAAAATAAAAAAACTTTGTAAACAAAAAGTTTCAGTCCCAGACCTATAGTCTGGGACTGAAACTTTTTGTTTACAAAGTTTACAATTATTTTTTTTACAATAAAGAGATTAATGGTGTAGATTAGGGTTGTGCCAATACTACTTTTTTAGGACCGAGTACAAGTACCGATATTTATTTATTTTAATTTTTTTTCCTTCATGTACTCGCCGATGCCAATTACCGATACTTTAAAAAAAAAAAAAATGTGTCCCCAAATGCAGCCTTGTCCCCAAAGAGAAAGCCAAGCCCCCACAATCCAACACCCCCCCCCCCCCCCCCCCCGCCGTCCAGACAGGGCTGGTGCAAGGATTTTTGACACCCTAGGCGAAACCTCATTTAGCCGCCCCCCTTGGCTCCACCCCTGACCCCTTTTCCCTGCCAATGTAAACCCCACCTTTTTAATGAAGCGCCCATCAGAAGCCGCCTCGCCAGCACCCATCAGAGCCAGCGGTTTCCGAGTACAGCCCTCGGCTCCCGGAAACTTATCTATGGGACGTACGGGGGGTGCGTTCCTTGGATAAGACTGACAGGCGTCTCAGCCAATCAGGTTCACCGGTTCTGGTTATCGGTAACCTGATTGGCTGAAGCATCATCGAGGGCGGGAGAAGACATCGAGGGGCGTGGAAGGAGGATGGCTGGCCCCCAAAAAGGTAAGTGCCGGGCAGGGGGGCATTATACAGGGCACAGTGGCGACAATTGATGGCACAGTGGCTGCGTTTGATGGAATGGCACAGTGGTGACAATTGATGGAACAGTGGCTGTGTTTGATGGCATGGCACAGTGACCGCATTTGATGGCATGGCACAGTGGTGACAATTGGCACAGTGGCTGCGTTTAATGGCATGGCACAGTGGTGACAATTGATGGAACAGTGGCTGTGTTTGATGGCATGGCACAGTGGTGATAATTGATGGCATGGTGGCTGCGTTTGATGGCATGGCACAGTGTTGACAATTGATGGCACAGTGGCTGCGTTTGAGGGCATGGCACAGTGACTGCATTTGATGGCATGGCACAGTGGTGACAATTGGCACAGTGGCTGCGTTTGATGGCATGGCACAGTGGTGACAATTGATGGAACAGTGGCTGCATTTGATGGCATGGCACAGTGGTGATAATTGATGGCATGGTGGCTGCGTTTGAGGGGATGGCACAGTGACTGCATTTGATGGCATGGCACAATGGTGACAATTGATGGCATGGTGGCTGCGTTTGATGACATGGCACAGTGGTGACAATTGATGGCACAGTGGCTGCATTTGATGGGCACAGTGAAGCTGCAATTGTTTTTTTTTTTTTTTTTAGTTTGTGCCCCCCCCTCCCCCAAAAAAAAAATGTTGAGCACCAGCCGCCACGGATCGGGACAACCCTAGTGTCGATGAAACTTCCTCCTTTCAGTGGGGATTTTAGCATGGTTTGTTTTTTTCTGTAGGAAACTCGGTGCATACAGAACATTCCAGGTCTGAGTGATGAGCCTGACCCCTGGTGGTGATTCTCAGTACAGCCCCAGATGTTTATAAAGACACAAAATGTCCCCTTGTGTGGAATAAAGGGAGAGATTTCATACTCTGCCACCAGTAATGAGCGTAGACGGGAAAACCCAACTCCCACCGTTCAGATCCAACCCCACTAAACAGCTGCCAGGTCCCCAGCTAAAGATGACAGGTCACATTCCCCTTCTGGCCAATCGGGAAGCGGGTCCTGAGACCCGATTTGGCTAGGAGTCCCGAGACCCGATTTGGCTAGGGGTCCCGAGACCCGATTTGGCTAGGGGTCCCGAGACCCGATTTGGCTAGGGGTCCCGAGACCCGATTTGGCTAGGGGTCCCGAGACCCGATTTGGCTAGGGGTCCCGAGACCCGATTTGGCTAGGGGTCCCGAGACCCGATTTGGCTAGGGGTCCCGAGACCCGATTTGGCTAGGGGTCCCGAGACCCGATTTGGCTAGGGGTCCCGAGACCCGATTTGGCTAGGGGTCCCGAGACCCGATTTGGCCAGGAGGAGAAGCAACCGCCGGGAGGCGACGCTGGCGGGGGGCTTGGCGGGCGACGAGCAAACAAAGCAGTGATCAAGCAACGGGGGGGGGGGGGGGTTTGGCTGAGTGGGGCCACGAGCTGCCCCCACCCCAAGAAAATTGAGCGCCAGCCGCCACTGCCTATGTCCCAGCGAGATCTACTGATCTCTGGAAAGCAGAGGAGGCAGTCGATCCTGGAGCAGATGAAACCCGGAACAGACCAGAATAATCAACTGCAGCTGCACTGATTATAGTGAAATGTATCCAATCCTATCACCTACAGAACATAGGAAGGTGCTTCATATTAGTATTGGCCGTGTCAACCAATCGGCTTCTACCTTTTTGTTCCTCCAATAAGGAGAGGAAGAGCCTCGGACTATTTACTGTAAGACTCATTCTATCTTCTCACTTCTTTATCTCTTCTTCATAAATGTCGCTAATGACCGGCTTTTCAGTGACACTTCATCCCAAATGCGTTCTGCCTCGCGTTCCTCTTCTTTACTTTCTTCTTATTTATACTATCAGGTGACCGGACTGCGTCGGAGGGAAAGGTTATTATTGGAACATTTTGCTACATTTTAGGTCCATTTTTAGATGCGATGACTCAAAAAACAAACCTTGACTACCGCATGTAACGTGGGGTCCGACAAAAGGGGAAAGTATCCATTTACATATATTGTGTTACTTTATGTTTAGAATAATATTTCCAACAACATGGGGGGGGGGGGGCACGGGTACATTTTAACACTATGGGGGGGGGGCAGAGGAGAAAAGACACTATGGGGGGGGGAACAGAAGAGAGAAGACACTATGGGGGCAGAGGAGAGAAGACACTATGGGGGGGGGGGGGGGAGGAGAAAAGACACTATGGGGGGGGGGGCAGAAGAGAGAGGACACTATGGGGGCAGAGGAGAGAGGACACTATGGGGGCAGAGGAGAGAGGACACTATGGGGGCAGAGGAGAGAGGACACTATGGGGGCAGAGGAGAGAGGACACTATGGGGGCAGAGGAGAGAGGACACTATGGGGGCAGAGGAGAGAGGACACTATGGGGGGCAGAGGAGAGAGGACACTATGGGGGCAGAGGAGAGAGGACACTATGGGGGCAGAGGAGAGAGGACACTATGGGGGCAGAGGAGAGAGGACACTATGGGGGCAGAGGAGAGAGGACACTATGGGGGCAGAGGAGAGAGGACACTATGGGGGCAGAGGAGAGAGGACACTATGGGGGGCAGAGGAGAGAGGACACTATGGGGGGCAGAGGAGAGAGGACACTATGGGGGGCAGAGGAGAGAGGACACTATGGGGGGCAGAGGAGAGAGGACACTATGGGGGGCAGAGGAGAGAGGACACTATGGGGGGCAGAAGAGAGAGGACACTATGGGGGCAGAGGAGAGAGGACACTATGGGGGCAGAGGAGAGAGGACACTATGGGGGCAGAGGAGAGAGGACACTATGGGGGCAGAGGAGAGAGGACACTATGGGGGCAGAGGAGAGAGGACACTATGGGGGGCAGAGGAGAGAGGACACTATGGGGGCAGAGGAGAGAGGACACTATGGGGGCAGAGGAGAGAGGACACTATGGGGGCAGAGGAGAGAGGACACTATGGGGGCAGAGGAGAGAGGACACTATGGGGGCAGAGGAGAGAGGACACTATGGGGGGCAGAGGAGAGAGGACACTATGGGGGGCAGAGGAGAGAGGACACTATGGGGGGCAGAGGAGAGAGGACACTATGGGGGGCAGAGGAGAGAGGACACTATGGGGGGCAGAGGAGAGGAGACACTATGGGGGGCAGAGGAGAGAGGACACTATGGGGGGCAGAGGAGAGAGGACACTATGGGGGGCAGAGGAGAGAGGACACTATGGGGGCAGAGGAGAGAGGACACTATGGGGGCAGAGGAGAGAGGACACTATGGGGGCAGAGGAGAGAGGACACTATGGGGGGCAGAGGAGAGAGGACACTATGGGGGGCAGAGGAGAGAGGACACTATGGGGGGCAGAGGAGAGAGGACACTATGGGGGGCAGAGGAGAGAGGACACTATGGGGGGCAGAGGAGAGAGGACACTATGGGGGGCAGAGGAGAGAGGACACTATGGGGGGCAGAGGAGAGAGGACACTATGGGGGGCAGAGGAGAGAGGACACTATGGGGGGCAGAGGAGAGAGGACACTATGGGGGGCAGAGGAGAGAGGACACTATGGGGGGCAGAGGAGAGAGGACACTATGGGGGGCAGAGGAGAGAGAGGACACTATGGGGGGCAGAGGAGAGAGAGGACACTATGGGGGGCAGAGGAGAGAGAGGACACTATGGGGGGCAGAGGAGAGAGAGGACACTATGGGGGGCAGAGGAGAGAGAGGACACTATGGGGGGCAGAGGAGAGAGAGGACACTATGGGGGGCAGAGGAGAGGAGACACTATGGGGGGGGGGGGGAGGAGAGGAGACACTATGGGGGGGGCAGAGGAGAGGAGACACTATGGGGGGGGCAGAGGAGAGGAGACACTATGGGGGGGAGGCAGAGGAGAGAAGACACTATGGGGGGCAGAGGAGAGAAGACACTATGGGGGGCAGAGGAGAGAAGACATTATGGGGGGCAGAGGAGCGAAGACATTATGGGGGCAGAGGACACTATGGGGGCAGAGGACACTATGGGGGCAGAGGACACTATGGGGGGCAGAGGAGACACTATGGGGGGGGCAGAGGAGAGGAGACACTATGGGGGGGGGAGAGGAGACACTATGGGGGGGGGCAGAGGAGACACTATGGGGGGGGCAGAGGAGACACTATGGAGGGGGCGGAGGACACTATGGGGGGGGGGGGGCGGAGGACACTATGGGGGCAGAGGACATGATGGGTCTGAGGACACGATGGGGCAGAGGACATTATGGAGGCATAGGATAAAGGACACTATGGGGGTCCATAAGGGGCGCCCCCCCCCAGTTTGCATGCAGAGTTGCTTGCGGGGCACCGGACTCATGGGGTTTCTATGAGTTTTTTTTCTCAGGCCACATGTTTAGAGCCTGAGGCTCTAATATTGGTTTATAAAAGGTTGGGCTTGGGGGGGGGGGGGCGCGGGCGTAGAGCACTGCACCCTGAGCCCACCCACTTGAGACACTAGCGAATCAATATTCGCTATTGTCTTCCGCAGTGGCAGCTGGTGGAGCGGTACTAACACAACTGCCACCTACCCCCTGCCCCCCCGCGTACGGCACTTGCACATGTGAGCAGCGCCCACATATGAAAACGGTGTTCAAGCAATACGTGTGAGGTGTCGCCGCGATCGCTAGAGCGAGAGCAATAGTTTTCGCCGTAGACCTCCTCTGTAACTCAAAACGTGTAACCAGTAAAAATAAAAAAAAATGAAAGCGTCGACCATTACCTTTTTTTTTTTTTTAAGTACCGAAGTTTGGCGCCATTTAGAAACGTGACATGTTGGGTATCTATTTACTCGGCGTAACGTCAACTTTCACATTATACAAAAAAATTGGGCCAACTTTACTGTTTTTTTTTTTGTTTTTTAAAGCATGAAAGTGTGTGTGTGTTTTTTTTTTTTTTTAAACGTGTTAGAAAAATAAACGACAAGTGTAAAAAAAGAGTCTCGGGCTGAAGGGGTTAAAGGGCGCCTTGACGGAAAAAAGGTCGGGAAGCCCCTAATTTCTAGAGGAGGGATTCCATGTGATGAGAAGAATGTATCAATTTTTGTTTTTAGTTCCCGTTTTTTTCAACCACAATGGCGACAATGTTGTCTTTTGTTGTTCCTCGCCGTCACTAAGACGCTTTCACAAGACGCAGCGGCCGCGTTGCACAAACAAGCCGATCTTCTTACAAAAGGAACAGTTTAAAGTTCTTCTTCCGGAGAAAACTGCGCGCCGCGATAAAAGCAACTTTATGGATCCGTTTTCCTACATACAATCCGCACACTCGGCGGGAACTGGTTGGGGGTTCAACAGACGGATGGAACAAGTCGCCGCAACTGAAATGAGACGCAACAGTTTTTTTTTAACTTTATTTTTTTTCCATCATGCGCTTTTGGCAGCAAATCTTTTTTTTTATATATTCTTTTGTTTTTAGAATCTTCTTTGGGCAAGATTCACAAATGAGATACGACGGCGTTTCTCCTGATACGCCGTCGTATCTCTGTTTCTATCTATGCGGCGGATTCATAGAACCAGTTACGCATAGATATCCCTAAGATCCGACAGGTGTAATTGTTTTACACTGTCGGATCTTAGGATGCAGTACCGCGGCCGCCGCTGGGGGGAGTTTGCGTCGTAAACCAGCGTCTGGTATGCAAATTAGGAGTTACGGCGATCCCCGACGGATTTTCGCATTCCCTACGTCGCCGCTAGTCTAGTTTCCCGTCGCAAAGTTAGTCGTCGTTTTAGGTGCCCTAACTTTACTCAGCAAACGTATTGCTGTCTAAAGTACGGCCGTCGTTCCCGCGTTGAAAATTTAAAAATTAACGTCGTTTGCGTAACACGTCCGGGAACGCGGAAGTACGATACGCGCGTCTGCGTTTGGAAAAAATGACGTCACGGCGCGCAAAGCACGGCGGGAGTTAGGAAACGGAGCATGCGCAGTACGTCCGGCGCAGGAGCGCGCCTAATTTAAATGGCACACGCCCATTTGAATTGGCCCGCCTTGCGCCGGAGGCCGCGGGCGTAGTTTTCTTCGCAAGTGGTTTGTGAATCGGGCACTTGCGGCGAAAACTTGCGGCGGTGTAACGTATCTACGAGACGTTACGCCGCCGCGATTCTACGTGAATCTGGCCCTTAGTTCATAGGAGGCTCTAAGGTGGAAAAACACACGAGGCTTTACAAGCACTTTAACAATGATGGAGAGACAACAGAATGAGATAAATAAATATTGTGGGCCGGATTCAGAAAGAAGATACGACGCGTATCTCCTGATACGCCGTCGTATCTCTGAGTTCCGTCGGTCGTATCTATGCGCCTGATTCATAGAATCAGGTTACGCATAGATCTCCCTAAGATCCGACAGGTGTAAGTGTCTTACACCATCGGATCTTAGGCTGCAATTCCTGGCCGGCCGCTAGGGGGCGCTTCCGTACTTTTACGCGACGAATATGCAAATGAGCATTTACGCCGATTCTGAAACGAGCGACCGCCCGGCGCTATTTTTTTTTTACAGCGTTTGCGTTCGGGTTTTTTCCGGCGTATAGTTACCCCTGCTATATGAGGGGTAGCTAATGTTAAGTATGGCCGTCGTTCCCGCGCTGAGTTTTGAATTTTTTTGCGTAAGTCGTTCTCGAATACGGCTGGACGTAATTTACGTTCACGTGGAAACCAATGACGTCCTTGCGACGTCATTTAGAGCAATGCACGCAGGGATATTTTAAGGACGGCGCATGCGCCGTTCAAACAGAACGTAAAAAAACACGCGGGGTCAACCAAATATATATATATACACACAACATACATACATATACATACATACATATACATACATACATATACATACATACATATACATACATACATATACATACATATATATATATACATTTTTCAAGATGAGAGAGATTATATATAAAAACATTTATATATAAAAAACTTTTATTTTAATATTTTTATTACATTTTCTTTATTTTAAATAAGTAAATAAAAGTGTGTGTGTATATATATGTGTGTGTGTGTGTGTGTGTATATATATATATATTACACACATTTTTTTTATTTATTTACTTATTTAAACTAAAAAAAATGTAATAAAAATATTTAAACTAAATTTTTTTTATATATAATCTCTCTCATCTTGAAAATCTCTGATCGCCGCCATTACTAGTAAAAAAAAGTATTAATAAAATGCCATAAAACTATCCCCTATAACTTTTGCGCGAACCAATCAATAAACACTAATTGCAAATTTTATTTTTAAACAAAAATATGTATTGTGATCGTTTCTAATGACGGTAAATAAAGGAAACAAAGTTTCAGTTCTGTAATTTGCTCCATTTTTTATTTTTTTTTTGCAGATCCCAGAAGATGAAAACTCTGCCGCCAGCGAAGACGGGAAACGCGGCGCGGGAAAAATAGGCAAGAAATGGCGGGCGGTGATTTCGCGGACGATGAACAGGAAATGCGGCAAGATGATGATGAAGGCCATGGCCGACGAGATGGTGAGAGGAGATCGGTGACGGGATGGTGGGAGGAGATTGGTGATGGGGTGGTGGGAGGAGATTGGTGACGGGGTGGTGGGAGGAGATTGGTGACGGGGTGGTGGGAGGAGATTGGTGACGGGGTGGTGGGAGGAGATCGGTGACGGGATGGTGGGAGGAGATTAATGGTGGGAGGAGATCGGTGACGGGATGGTGGGAGGAGATCGGTGACGGGATGGTGGGAGGAGATCGGTGACGGGATGGTGGGAGGAGATCGGTGACGGGATGGTGGGAGGAGATCGGTGACGGGATGGTGGGAGGAGATCGGTGACGGGATGGTGGGAGGAGATCGGTGACGGGGATGGTGGGAGGAGATCGGTGACGGGATGGTGGGAGGAGATCGGTGACGGGGTGGTGGGAGGAGATCGGTGACGGGATGGTGGGAGGAGATCGGTGACGGGATGGTGGGAGGAGATCGTGATGGGATGGTGGGAGATCGGTGACGAATTTTGGAAGATGGTTATATTCTTTCTATTGTATTCTATTCTGTTGTGTTTTTTTTTCTGTACTATTCTTTTATTTTCTATTTTATTCTATATGAATTTTGGAAAATTATTATATTCATTCTTTTCTATTTTTTTTTTTATTCTTTTCTATTCTTTTTATTGTATTTAGTTGTACTCTATTATATTCTATTGTTTAATTTTCTGTTATATAATTTTCTATTCTTTTTGTCCTCTTTGGAAATTAGAAAACAATTCAAATTTGATTTAAAAACTATTTGATTCGAATTCCATCCAAATTCTTATTTATTTTTTGTTATTTTGGATTCGTTCAAATTTTATTTTATTTATTGAATAGTTTTCCAATTTCCAAAGGCAATAAAATAAAATAATAGAATATAATGGAGTAGAACAGAAAATGATGGAATAGAAACTAACAGAATAAAAAAGAATACATTTTTTCTCGTTATTTCGGATTTGTTTAAATTCGGTATTATTGTAATTCGGAAATTCGAATCCATCCGAAAAATAAAAAATGTGTCCGAAGCGCACATGTCTATTATGGGATGGTTGGGGCCACGTCTCACATGATTGGCTATTTAATAAAGTGGCCCCCGAGTCTCTTTTATACACTGTGGGGGGGGGGCCTAGAAGGACCTCGGCAGAGAGTTTTGTTGTCCATGCCGGTGACAGCCACGCGCTGGACCCCCCAGAGGCGGGCCGGTTGATGGGATTTGTAGCCCCGCCCCTGCTTTATACCCGACACGCCTCCTGTCCACAAGGCTGGCTTAATCAGGTCACATGTACTGTCTGTGTTGGCTGTGTGGGCGGAGCTACCCTTTAACCTTTTCTCGTTGTGTCCTGTAGGGGGAGCCGGGAGAGGCGGGGTCGTTGTCTCCGACCTCTTTAGATGGCAGTTTGGATGGGAGCTTCCCCGGGAAACTGTCCGATCCGGAGGACAACCACCACACATCCGTCAGCAGGCAGACCTCCAGCGGTGAGTGTGCATTTTCTGCAGCGAGACGACGGAGACTGCAATCCGAGTGCTTCCTATGTAGTATGTTGGGTATTTATTACCTCTCCCAGAGATCACAGCGCCCTCCCCTGCCGATGTCTTCACCTGCTTTTCTCTCCAGAAGGACGGCGCCATCTTTGTTCAGTCATCATTCAGGGTCGCCATCTACACCCTAGACCAGGGGTAGGCAACCTGTCGGTAGGGCGGTGTCGGTAGGGCAGTGGGCGGTGTCGGTGGGGCAGTGGGCGGTGTCGGCAGGGCAGTGAAATTTTTAGTAGGGCGGTGTCGGTGGGGCAGTGGGCGGTGTCGGTGGGGCAGTGGGCGGTGTCGGTGGGGCAGTGGGCGGTGTCGGCAGGGTAGTGAAATGTTCAGTAGGGCAGTGGAATTGTCAGTAGGGTAGTGGGCGGTGTCGGCAGGGCAGTGGAATTTTCAGTAGGGCGGTGTTGGCGGGGCAGTGGGCGGTGTCGGCGGGGCGGTGGGCAGTGTCGGCGGGGTAGTGGAAGGTGTCGGCGGGCAGTGTCGGTGGGGTGGTGGGCGGTGTCGACGGGGCAGTGGACGGTGTCGGTAGGGCAGGGGGCAGGGGGCAGTGTCGGTAGGGCAGGGGGCGGTGGGCGGTGTCGGCGGGCAGTGTCGCAGTGGTGAGCGGTGTCGGTAGGGCAGTGGGCGTTGTCGGTAGGGCAGTGGAATTTTCAGTAGGGCAGTGGGCGGTGTCGGCGGGCAGTGTCGAGGTGGTGGGCGGTGTTGGTAGGGCAGTGGGCATTGTCAGTAGGGCAGTTGAATTTTCAGTAAGGCAGTGGGCGGTGTCGGTGGGGCAGTGGGCGGTGTCGGCGGGGCGGTGGGCAGTGTCGGCGGGGTAGTGGAAGGTGTCGGCGGGCAGTGTCGGCGGGGTGGTGGGCGGTGTCGACGGGGCAGTGGACGGTGTTGGTAGGACAGTGGAATTTTCAGTAGGGCAGTGGGCGGTGTCGGCGGGCAGTGTCGTCGGGGTGGTGGGCGGTGTCGGTAGGACGGTGGAATTTTCAGTAGGGCGGCGGGCAGTGTCGTCGGGGTGGTGTCGGTAGGACGGTGGAATTTTCAGTAGGGCAGTGGGCGGTGGCAGGGCAGTGGGCGGTGTCGGCGGGGCAGTGGGCGGTGTCGGTAGGACGGTGGAATTTTCAGTAGGGCAGTGGGCGGTGTCGGTAGGGCAGGGGGCAGTGTCGGTAGGGCAGGGGGCGGTGGGCGGTGTCGGCGGGCAGTGTCGCGGTGGTGAGCGGTGTCGGTAGGGCAGTGGGCGTTGTCGGTAGGGCAGTGGAATTTTCAGTAGGGCAGTGGGCGGTGTCGGCGGGCAGTGTCGGGGTGGTGGGCGGTGTCGGTAGGGCAGTGGGCATTGTCAGTAGGGAAGTTGAATTTTCAGTAAGGCAGTGGGCGGTGTCGGTGGGGCAGTGGGCGGTGTCGGTGGGGCAGTGGGCGGTGTCGGTGGGGCAGTGGGCGGTGTCGGTGGGGCAGTGGGCGGTGTCGGCGGGGCAGTGGGCGGTGTCGGTGGGGCAGTGGGCGGTGTCGGTGGGGCAGTGGGCGGTGTCGGCGGGGCAGTGGGCGGTGTCGGTGGGGCAGTGGGCGGTGTCGGCGGGGCAGTGGGCGGTGTCGGCGGGGCAGTGGGCGGTGTCGGCGGGGCAGTGGGCGTTGTCGGCGGGGCAGTGGGCGTTGTCGGCGGGGCAGTGGGCGTTGTCGGCGGGGCAGTGGGCGGTGTCGGCAGGGCAGTGGGCGGTGTCGGTAGGGCAGCTTATCCTATTACAAGGTCAGGCAGAGACTGTATGGAAGGCCAACACATACAATCAGATAGTAAAGTGTATGGTCATCCTAATGCTGACCCCCCTATAATCTTTCCATACACATTTCTCCGTGTTCCAATGACAATCATTATGTCTTCTATTTGCAGGCAGCGAGTTGTGCAGCCCTTCTTATGCCCACCATAGCAACAGAGACAGCATCAACATAGAGAACCTCCCCCCACCATACACCGGGCCCTTCTGTGGGAAAGCGAAGGTCCATACTGACTTCACACCGAGTCCATACGAGAAAGATTCCCTCAAACTCAGGGTAAGATTTTATTATTATTCCTCCCACTGACACCAATGATGGGACACTATTCCTCCCACTGACACCAATGATGTGACACTATTCCTCCCACTGACACCAATGATGTGACACTATTCCTCCCACTGACACCAATGATGGGACACTATTCCTCCCACTGACACCAATGATGGGACACTATTCCCCCCACTGACACCAATGATGGGACACTATTCCTCCCACTGACACCAATGATGGGACACTATTCCTCCCACTGACACCAATGATGGGACACTATTCCTCCCACTGACACCAATGATGTGACACTATTCCTCCCACTGATACCAATGATGTGACACTATTCCTCCCACTGACACCAATGATGGGACACTATTCCTCCCACTGACACCAATGATGGGACACTATTCCCCCCACTGACACCAATGATGGGGCATCGTTTACTCCCACTGGCCACAGTCCAGCCCCCTCAAAGTCTGAAGGACGGTAAACTGGCCCTTTGTTTAGGAGGTTTGGAGACCCCTGATCTAATGTGATGATCCCACATTGGCCATCTATTAGGACGACACCTTAGCCGGTGGTATTTACCAAACGTCTATTGGATCGTCGCATTGTAGGATTATAGGGGGGGGGGGGGTTCATTGGTTTCTAGAAGCCTGTAGGGGCAAGTTGGCTCTTCCACCGGCAGATATAAATCATATCTCTCTATTTATGGGGGGGCTCTTTTGGATAATATATTGGCAATGTGGGGCGAGAACACTAAAAGTTGAACGGGACCTGGGCAGAGAGATTACGGTGGGTTGATCTCATGGTTGGAGTATCCGAAGCATATGGGAAGCCACGGCTGGCTCGGCTCACCGGGCTCCACCTATCTCTTTAAAGCGGTGTTTCACCCTGCAGAACAACATTTCAGCATACAATTCGGCATTGTAGCGCGAGCTACAGTATGCCGGTCTTAATTTTTTTTATCGCCGTACTCACTGTGTAATCGTACATAGAAGATTCCGACTGCCCGCGGGGAATGGGCGTTCCTTTCAAGAGGGAGGGTGATTGACGGCCGGCTCTGGCACGTCACGCTCCCCGAAGACAGCCGGAGTAGGTCTCGGCTCTTCACGGCGCCTGCGCACAGACGCCGTGAAGAGCCAAGCCTATTTTGCCTATTTCCGGAGAAGCGTGGCGCGCCCGAGCCGGCCGTCAATCACCTTCCGTCTGGATTGGAACGGCCATTCCCCGCGGGCAGTCGGAATCTACTATGTACGATTACACAGCGAGTACGGCGATAAAAAAATTAAGACCGGCATACTGTAGCTCGCGCTACAATGCCGAATTTTAGGCTAGAAGAATTTTTTTTTTTTTTATAGGGTGAACTCCCGCTTTAAGTCACACATGATGCATTTTAATACTGGTGTGCACTTTATTTATTAGATTTTCTTTTTTTTTTTTTTCAATTTCTTTATTTTCAAAAAAAAAAATAACATTTTATAGAAAACATTAAAGAAAAATGAACAATCATCTAAGAAAGATAAATAAATAAATCCTGGTTCATTCCAATGGGCATATTGCAACTCTATCTCTCTATCCGATCGTCTCCAGAAGGAACCAAAGCCAAAATAAATAGATTTTCTTTATACACATATGTTCACATTGACTACGTTCAGAAAAATCTTTTATGACATATTATTGTACAACATCCCAGTATAAAGCAATCCTTCTTTCCTTTCACTTTACTCTTTATCCTATAGGCGTACACACACGTATATGTGTTGTTTCTCATTGCATAGTATATCATTGTATCCATATTAGAATTGATGCACTTGAATCTATATATCTTTGCATATCCGTACACTTCACATCGCTCATCCACATGGGACACATCATTATGTCACTCATGTTTATTCCCTAAGAAAATCTTTCTGTATTCGCATAGTTTATTTATATATTTACATACATACATTTTCGTGGCCCCTTTAACCCCTTCCCGACCGCCGCATGTACATATACGTCGGCAGAATGGCACGGACAGGCACATTGGCGTACCTGTACGTCCCTGCCTAGACGTGGGTCCGATCGGGACCCCCCCCCCGGACTTGCGGCGGTCGGGTCCCCTCAGGGACCACCCCCCCGGACTTGCGGCGGTCGGGTCCCCTCAGGGAGCGATCCGGGACGACGGCGCGGCTATTTGTTTTTAGCCGCTCCGTTGCGATCGCTCCCCGTAGCTGAAGAACGGGGAGAGCCGTATGTAAACACACCTTCCCCGTGCTTCACTGTGTCGGCGCATCGATCGCGTCATCCCCTTTATAGGGAAGACTCGATCGATGACGTCATTCCTACAGCCACACCCCCCTACACTAGTAAACGCACACAAAGTAAACCCTAACTCCTACAGCGCCCCCTGTGTTTAACTCCCAAACTGCAACTGTCATTTTCACAAGAAACAATGCAATTTAAATGCATTTTTTGCTGTGAAAATGACAAAAATCCCCAAAATGTGTCAAAATTGTCCGAAGTGTCCGCCATAATGTCGCAGTCACGAAAAAAATCACTGATCGCCGCCATTAGTAGTAAAAAAAAAAATTATTAAAAATGCCATAAAACTATCCCCTATTTTGTAAACGCTATAAATTTTGCGCAAACCAACCAATAAACGCTTATTGCGATTTTTTCTACCAAAAAATAGGTAGAAGAATACGTATCGGCCTAAACTGAGGAAAAAATTTTTTTTTATATGTTTTTGGGGGATATTTATTATAGCAAAAAGTAAAAAATATAGCATTTTTTTCAAAATTGTCGCTCTATTTTTGTTTATAGCGCAAAAAATAAAAACCGCAGAGGTGATCAAATACCACCAAAAGAAAGCTCTGTTTGTGGGGAAAAAAAGGACGCCAATTTTGTTTGGGAGCCACGTCGCACAACCGCGCAATTGTCTGTTAAAGCGACGCAGTCCCGAACTGTAAAAACACCTTGGGTCTTTAGGCAGCAATATGGTCCGGGGCTTAAGTGGTTAATACACATTTATTCAGGTTTAGGTTTGCTCGACTTCATGTACATATATATGCCGCTCCAATAGACATTGTGGGTATATGTACTTTTATTTATATTATATTATATATACTTTATTATTTCATTTTATTATTTCACCATCATATAATCTTTTTTTTAAAAGTATATGTGTAAAGGCTGGCTGAAGGCTAGCCTGTGTTTGTGGGAGGAGTCTGCTGAGTACTTAACCACTTCCCGACGGCCGTACGACTATTGACGGCCGCGGGGTGGTTCTAAATCTCTGAGCCGCCGTCAATTGACGGCAGCCCCTTTGCTCGTTCCCGGCGCGCGCTCCCGAGCGCGCAGCGGGGGAACTGCTGTGCTGGCCGTGTCCCTTGGACACAGCCAGTCACAGATCGCCGTGAACGGCCAATCGGAGCGGCCGTGTCCTAGGCGATCTGTGCGGCCAATGAGAGATGATCTCATATGTTTACATATGAGATCATCTCTCGCAGACAGCGGTGCTGTCAGGGGAGAGAGGAGACGGATCTGTGTCTCTTGTACATAGAGACGCAGATCGGTCGCCTCCCCCCAGTCACCCCCCACAGTTAGAACACTATGCAGGGAATACATTTAACCCCTTCCTCACCCCCTAGTGTTAACCCCTTCCCTGCCAGTCACATTTAAACAGTAATTAGTGCATATTTATAGCACTGATCGCAGTATAAATCTGAATGGCGCCAAAAATGTGTCAAAAGTGTCCGATGTGTCCGCCATAATGGCGCAGTCGCAATAAAAATCGCAGATCGCCGCCATTACTAGTAAAAAAAAAAAATAATAAAAAAATAATAATTCTGTCCCTTATTTTGTAGGCGCTCTAACTTTTGTGCAAACCAGTCGCTTATTGCGATTTTTTTTTTTTTACTAAAAATACGTAGAATACGTATCGGCCTAGACTGAGGATAAAATTTTTTTTTTTTTTTTAAAAATTGAGCCATTTATTACAGCAACAAGTAAAAAAAATTTTTGTTTTTTTTTCAAAATTGTCGCTCTATTTTTGTTTATAGCGCAAAAAAAAATAAAAACCGCAAAGGTGATGAAATACCACCAAAAGAAAACTCTATTTGTGGGGAAAAAAAGGACGTCAATTTTGTTGGGGAGCCGTGTCGCACGACCGCGCAATTGTCAGTTAAAGCGACGCGGCGCCGAATCGCAAAAAGTCCTCTGGGCAGGAAGGGGGTTTAAGTGCCCAGTAAGGAAGTGGTTAAAGCGGGGGTTCACCCTTAGAGGGCACTTTTTCCCCTTAGCTTCCTGCTCGTTTTGTCTAGGGGAATCGGCTATTTGTTTTAAAATATGATCCGTACTTACCGTTTACGAGACGCATCCTCTCCGTCGCTTCCGGGTATGGGCTGCGGGACTGGGCGTTCCTTCTTGATTGACAGGTTTCCGAGAGGCTTCCGACGGTCGCATCCATCGCGTCACGATTTTCCGAAAGAAGCCGAACGTCGGTGCGCAGGCGCAGTATAGAGCCGCACCGACGTTCGGCTTCTTTCGGCTACGAGTGACGCGATGGATGCGACCGTCGGAAGCCTCTCGGAAGACTGTCAATCAAGAAGGAACGCCCGCTCCCGAAGACCCATACCCGGAAGCGACGGAGAAGATGCGTCTCGTAAACGGTAAGTACTGATCATATTTGAATACAAATAGCCGATTCCCCTAGACCGAACGAGCAGGAAGCTAAGGGGAGAAAATTTTTTTTTTTTATAAATGGGTGAACTCCCGCTTTAAAGCCTCCTCCCACGTCGGGTCCGGTGTTGGCGCCATTTCAGGCGTTTGAATCGGCCGGCGGACGTCACTTCCGGTTTCCAGACAGAGCGGCACTTTGGCCGCAGCAAGGTGTTCCTTTCCTGTGCATAATGGGGGACCTCCTCCCCACCCCCTTCATGCCGGGGTTTCATCAGTGTTGTGGGGGCCGCCCGCTTCTGCCGGCGCTCATGCCGGGGGGGGCTGCGGGAAGGCCGTCCATCCTCCACCCACCCTCCATCTACCCTTCGCTGGGCTCAATCCCGCATGGTCGGGGGGGCGCGGTCCGCTTCTCCCTGCCATCCCCGTGTTCCTTCCAGCATGGGGGGGGGCCAGCCATCCACCCTCCCACTCCTCCGTGCACATGCCGGCAGCTCCTGCAGATCTGATCTTATTTCCAGGCTCACACGGGGGGTGCACTCCTATGTCTCCGGGCGCACGAGGGGGGGCCGTCCATCCACCTCCCCCCCCCCCCCCCCTCCTCCGGGCACACGCCGGTGTTTTGCGGGGGCCGCCGCTCCTCCTCCTCCCTGTCAGTTTACAAGCTCACGCTGAGGGAGGGGGGGGGGGGGCCCTCCCTCTTACCACTCTAGGTACACGCTGTCATGGGGGGGGGGGGGGTCACGGTGGCAGTATGGGGGGGGGGGAGGCTGTCCACCCTTCATTCCTGGGGTCATGCCAGCAGCCTATCACCCATTTCTTCAGGGATAAAGCTGGCAGCATGGGGGCGTTGGGTTTTCCTCCCACAGGTTGCGCTGGCAGTTTTCATACATTGCGGCAAATTGTCATGGCGTCCTCACTGAGTTCCGTCACGCCACGTTTTCAGCCGATGCATTTTTCTTAGCGTTCTACCCCTGCGTTTCTGTCCCTGCGTTTCTGTCCCTGCGTTTCTGTCAAGAGGCATGGAGGAGCTCAGCTATGAGGAAAGATTAGAGGAACTAGATTTATTCACTCTTGAGAAGAGGAGAATAAGGGGGGATATGATCAACATGTACAAATATATAAGAGGTCCATACAGTGAACTTGGTGTTGAGTTATTCACTTTACGGTCATCACTGAGGACAAGGGGGCACTCTTTACGTCTAGAGGAAAAGAGATTTCACCTCCAAATACGGAAAGGTTTTTTCACAGTAAGAGCTGTGAAAATGTGGAACAGACTCCCTCCAGAGGTGGTTCTGGCCAGCTCAGTAGATTGCTTTAAGAAAGGCCTGGATTCTTTCCTAAATGTACATAAAATAACTGAGTACTAAGATTTGTAGGTAAAGTTGATCCAGGGTAAATCCGATTGCCTCTCGGGGGGTCAGGAAGGAATTTTTTCCCCTGCTGTAGCAAATTGGATCATGCTCCGCTGGGGTTTTTTGCCTTCCTCTGGATCAACTGTGGGTATGGAGTTGGGTGTATGGGATTGTACTGTGTTTTTTATTTTTGTTTTTTTATTTTTTGTGGTTGAACTGGATGGACTTGTGTCTTTTTTCAACCTGACTAACTATGTAACTATGTCATAGCGTTAGTCCCTGCGTTTCTGTTATAGCGTTCCTGTCTCAGTGGTCCTGTCTCAGCGTTTCTGTCTGAGCGATCCTGTCTGAGCGATCCTGTCTGAGCGATCCTGTCTCAGCGGTCCTGTCTGAGCGATCCTGTCTGAGCGATCCTGTCTTAGCGATCCTGTCTCAGCGATCCTGTCTCAGCGATCCTGTCTCAGCGGTCCTGTCTGAGCGATCCTGTCTGAGCGATCCTGTCTTAGCGATCCTGTCTCAGCGATCCTGTCTCAGCGATCCTGTCTCAGCGATCCTGTCTGAGCGATCCTGTCTGAGCGATCCTGTCTGAGCGATCCTGTCTGAGCGATCCTGTCTGAGCGATCCTGTCTCAGCGATCCTGTCTTAGCGATCCTGTCTGAGCGATCCTGTCTCAGCGATCCTGTCTCAGCGATCCTGTCTTAGCGATCCTGTCTCAGCGATCCTGTCTCAGCGATCCTGTCTCAGCGATCCTGTCTCAGCGATCCTGTCTGAGCGATCCTGTCTGAGCGATCCTGTCTGAGCGATCCTGTCTGAGCGATCCTGTCTGAGCGATCCTGTCTCAGCGATCCTGTCTCAGCGGTCCTGTCTCAGCGGTCCTGTCTCAGCGATCCTGTCTCAGCGGTCCTGTCTCAGCGATCCTGTCTCAGCGATCCTGTCTCGGCGATCCTGTCTCGGCGGTCCTGTCTCGGCGATCCTGTCTCGGCGATCCTGTCTCGGCGATCCTGTCTCGGCGATCCTGTCTCGGCGATCCTGTCTCGGCGATCCTGTCTCGGCGTTCCTGTCTCAGCGTTCCTGTCTCAGCGATCCTGTCTCAGCGATCCTGTCTCAGCGTTTCTGTCTGAGCGATCCTGTCTGAGCGATCCTGTCTCAGCGATCCTGTCTCGGCGATCCTGTCTCGGCGATCCTGTCTCGGCGATCCTGTCTCAGCGATCCTGTCTCAGCGTTCCTGTCTCAGCGATCCTGTCTCAGCGATCCTGTCTCAGCGTTCCTGTCTGAGCGATCCTGTCTGAGCGATCCTGTCTTAGCGTTCCTGTCTCAGCGATCCTGTCTCGGCGGTCCTGTCTCAGCGATCCTGTCTCAGCGATCCTGTCTCAGCGATCCTGTCTCAGCGATCCTGTCTCAGCGATCCTGTCTCAGCGTTTCTGTCTGAGCGATCCTGTCTCAGCGATCCTGTCTCAGCGTTCCTGTCTCAGCGATCCTGTCTCAGCGTTTCTGTCTGAGCGATCCTGTCTTGGCGATCCTGTCTCGGCGATCCTGTCTCGGCGATCCTGTCTCGGCGATCCTGTCTCAGCGATCCTGTCTCAGCGTTCCTGTCTCAGCGTTCCTGTCTCAGCGTTTCTGTCTCAGCGATCCTGTCTGAGCGATCCTGTCTGGGCGATCCTGTCTCGGCGATCCTGTCTCGGCGATCCTGTCTCAGCGATCCTGTCTGAGCGATCCTGTCTGAGCGATCCTGTCTCAGCGATCCTGTCTCAGCGTTTCTGTCTGAGCGATCCTGTCTGAGCGATCCTGTCTGAGCGATCCTGTCTGGGCGATCCTGTCTCGGCGATCCTGTCTCGGCGATCCTGTCTCAGCGATCCTGTCTGAGCGATCCTGTCTGAGCGATCCTGTCTGAGCGATCCTGTCTGAGCGATCCTGTCTCAGCGATCCTGTCTCAGCGTTCCTGTCTGAGCGATCCTGTCTTGGCGATCCTGTCTCGGCGATCCTGTCTGAGCGATCCTGTCTGAGCGATCCTGTCTCGGTGATCCTGTCTCGGCGATCCTGTCTCGGCGATCCTGTCTCGGCGATCCTGTCTCGGCGATCCTGTCTCAGCGTTCCTGTCTCAGCGATCCTGTCTCAGCGATCCTGTCTCAGCGATCCTGTCTGAGCGATCCTGTCTTAGCGTTCCTGTCTCAGCGATCCTGTCTCGGCGGTCCTGTCTCAGCGATCCTGTCTCAGCGATCCTGTCTCAGCGATCCTGTCTCAGCGATCCTGTCTCAGCGTTTCTGTCTGAGCGATCCTGTCTCAGCGATCCTGTCTCAGCGTTCCTGTCTCAGCGTTCCTGTCTCAGCGTTTCTGTCTGAGCGATCCTGTCTTAGCGATCCTGTCTCGGCGATCCTGTCTCGGCGATCCTGTCTCGGCGATCCTGTCTCAGCGATCCTGTCTCAGCGATCCTGTCTCAGCGTTCCTGTCTCAGCGTTTCTGTCTGAGCGATCCTGTCTGAGCGATCCTGTCTGGGCGATCCTGTCTCGGCGATCCTGTCTGGGCGATCCTGTCTCAGCGATCCTGTCTGAGCGATCCTGTCTCAGCGATCCTGTCTCAGCGTTCCTGTCTCAGCGTTCCTGTCTCAGCGTTTCTGTCTGAGCGATCCTGTCTGAGCGATCCTGTCTGGGCGATCCTGTCTCGGCGATCCTGTCTCGGCGATCCTGTCTCAGCGATCCTGTCTGAGCGATCCTGTCTGAGCGATCCTGTCTGAGCGATCCTGTCTGAGCGATCCTGTCTGAGCGATCCTGTCTCAGCGTTCCTGTCTGAGCGATCCTGTCTTGGCGATCCTGTCTCGGCGATCCTGTCTCGGCGATCCTGTCTCGGCGATCCTGTCTCGGCGATCCTGTCTCGGCGATCCTGTCTCGGCGATCCTGTCTCAGCGTTCCTGTCTCAGCGATCCTGTCTCAGCGATCCTGTCTCAGCGATCCTGTCTGAGCGATCCTGTCTGAGCGATCCTGTCTCGGTGATCCTGTCTCGGCGATCCTGTCTCGGCGATCCTGTCTCGGCGATCCTGTCTCGGCGATCCTGTCTCGGCGATCCTGTCTCGGCGATCCTGTCTCAGCGTTCCTGTCTCAGCGATCCTGTCTCAGCGATCCTGTCTCAGCGTTCCTGTCTGAGCGATCCTGTCTGAGCGATCCTGTCTTAGCGTTCCTGTCTCGGCGATCCTGTCTCGGCGGTCCTGTCTCAGCGATCCTGTCTCAGCGATCCTGTCTCAGCGATCCTGTCTCAGCGATCCTGTCTCAGCGTTTCTGTCTCAGCGTTCCTGTCTCAGCGTTTCTGTCTGAGCGATCCTGTCTTAGCGATCCTGTCTCGGCGATCCTGTCTCGGCGATCCTGTCTCGGCGATCCTGTCTCAGCGATCCTGTCTCAGCGATCCTGTCTCAGCGTTCCTGTCTCAGCGTTTCTGTCTGAGCGATCCTGTCTGAGCGATCCTGTCTCGGCGATCCTGTCTCGGCGATCCTGTCTCGGCGATCCTGTCTTAGCGTTTCTGCCCCATAATGTCTGTCAGTGTTTGTCCGTCATAGCGTTGTCTTCTTTGTGGTTACAATGTCTCATTGTACGTTGTCCACGTTGCACCTGGGTTGGTTAGCTAGTGCTCACATCTCAGCATCTGTCACGTCTACAGATCCATATGGGCTGAGGTTTCGTTTTTAATGATTGTTGACCACAATCTTCTCGCCTGTATACCATACGTCATACGATGCACGTTCATTCTTACACCTATACGACTGCCCACCACGCTCCGTGGGTACACTAGCCCTGAGTGTTCAGTTAATTGCCTGTGTCTGCGCTGCAGGTTACTCGGGCTCATTTACCAATCACACAAGGGTGGGGGGGGGGGGCCTGTCTTCAGGTTCATTCACGCGCAGTGGTCTTGACGTGTCTGCTCATGTTCTCGTACTTAGGTAGGTGCCGAGGGGGTGGTGGTTGTTGCATGTCTGGTGGTCTGTTGTCTTGTTTGCTAGTTTATGTTCCTAAATCTGTGAGTCTGGCTTGGTTCCCATGTGCCATGATTCTATTGCCTAGTGTATTGGCCTTATCCGCCTTCTCCAGGTAGCTGACACTTTGTCCTCCTGCCTGTTGTCCTTTTTTTGCAACTTACCCTCTCACTTCCCCTCATCAGCATGGGTAGTGCCCAGTTGAAGAATTTCAATCCATTTGGCCCTTGCTCTATTTCCCCCATGCATCCTCTTGTCACAAGCAGTTCATTCCTCCTCATGGTGGGGTTGGCTCGGGCATCAGGCGCGATCCATCTTTCATGGGTCATCGAGTTCTGAGCGGTTTCGCAGGTTCTATGGGGGGTTCCTTTTGTCACAAATCATGGGTCGGTGGGTTTTCCTGTCATTGCGGATTCGTACCGGATACGTACACGGTTGCCTTCCTGGTGCACGCTACTCCACTGGACGGATTGTTCTTTACCCTTCTACACCTAAATATGTGTCTTGTGCCCTCTTCTCAGGCATACCGACCAGCTAGGCCAAGGCACACCTCAGGCCTTGGTGGTTAGGGTGATCACAGTTCATACTCGAAGACTCTGACTACAAGTGTAAAGGCTGGCCGAAGGCTAGCCTGTGTTTGTGGGAGGAGTCTGCTGAGTACTTAAAGCCTCCTCCCACCTCGGGTCCGGTGTTGGCGCCATTTCAGGCTTCCCACCCACCCGTTCCCCCCAGCTTCATACATACTATTACTCTTTGTACATTTTCTTATTCTTACATTCTGGGTATGCCCTCTTCTCGGGCATACCGACCAGCTAGGCCAAGGCACACCTCAGGCCTTGGGTGTTAGGGTGATCACAGTTCATACTCGAAGACTCTGACTACAAATATATATTTTTACTTAATTTTCCTTTTGTGCTTTTTTTTAAAGTTATGCCTATATCTTTGTGCTTCACCGTGGCCCCATTCACACCTAGGCGTTTTTACGCCTGAAGCGCACTGCTCACAAACGCCAGAGGGGAGAATTAACATTATTCCCTATGGTGACTGTTCACACCCGAACGCCTGTCGCGCGAAGCTCAAACAAGTCCCGGACCTTTTTTTGTCGTATCGTGCGGTTTGGGCGTATTTGAACGTTTTTTTTTCCCCATAGAAAGTAATGGGAAACGCGCGAATTGAGCGTATCGCGCGACAACGGGCGTTTGCTACGGGCGTTTCGTCGCTTTAGGCTCCATTCACACCTAGGCGTAGGGCGTACAGGCATTTTTACAGGCGATTTTTACCGACGTTTTTGTCGCGCGTATGACGTTTTTGTACTTTGTCTTTTTCCATATTAGCCAATAAGAAAAATGATCATCCCTGACATCACTTGTTGCTCTCCTAGGAATTTTTTATTCCTCTTCCTGGGTGAATATACCTCTTCCGGATTTCAGCAACACAGGCGTCAAAACGCTTGTACAAGCGCGTGTTTACGCGCAATACACGCGTATCAGGCGTTTTACATTGACTTCAATGTAAAAAAAAAACGCTCAAATACGCGCATATCGCGCGCTAGGAGCGACAAAAAAGGGTCCGGAACTTTTTTGAGCTACAGGCTACAGGCGTTTAGGCGTTGAGATGTGAACCATCCCCATTGCCTTTCATTACTTTTCGTCCCTCTGGCGTTTGTGCGCGTCGCGCTACATGTGTAAAAACGCCTAGGTGTGAATGGAGCCTAAGGCTGCATTCACATCTAGACGGACGAAATCGCGGCGTTTTGTTGCCGCAAATCGCGGTAAAAATAGCGGCGTTTTGTACCGCGATTTGCGGCGACAAAACGCGGGTATTGTCCGCCTAGATGTGCCCCAAGATGACCCCCTCTATGGAGATGATTGCCATCTCCTAGCCGAACGCTCGAAGACGCCTGAAAAAAAGGTCCGGGACCTTTTTTCACGCCGCAGGCGACAGGCGTCCGGCGTTCGGCGTGGAGATGTGAACCATCTCCATAGAGGGACATGTATTTCCAGCCCTCTGGCGGCAGAGGCGTAGCGCTACAGGCGTAAAAACGCCTAGATGTGAATGGGGTCTTAATAAATAGAACTTGTCGCCCATGCAGAAGATTAAAAAAATCTACCAACATAGCAACAAGTGATGAAAAGATGATCATTTTTCCTATTGGCTAAAATAAAAAACGCCGAAGTACAAAAACGTCGCACGACGCTGTATGCAAATACGCGCGACAACACGCCAGAAAAAAAACGCCCAAAAAAACGACCGACGCTCAGGTGTGAATGCAGCCAAGATGTGCTTTGGTTTTCTATACACATGTGTGTTTCTCTTAATTGCCTTGATTTTGGGTGTGTACCCTTCTTCAATTAATTCTATGATGCCATAGGCTGAAAAAAATCACATGTTAAATTTGATGTTTGGTATAAATTTTATTGTGTTTGAACCATATTTTAGCCATGATTAAGCACTAGCAAGAGTGCGAAACTAGTCGGCTGGCCTGGTCTATGGTTGTGGTGATTATGCATGTTCCTGCTTGAAAAATAAAAGACCACTTTTTTGAAAAGTTATTTTGGAGTGCGGCTGTCCATCTCCTTCCTCCTATTGCTACTATGTCTTTAAGTCAGCCCTGAAATCTTCCACTCGCCTACTCGCACCTACGGCGAGGAGAGCCGCGGGATCGCAGAGCGGTACAGAACGCCGTAACCGCTTACATTGACATTCCCTCTGCTCGCCGTCACACACAGCCCCGCCTCCTCCTGACCCTGTGATAGACAGAATGCGGGTCCAATTCTGGGATGTGTTCTGTCTATCACAGGTGCGGGGTCAGGAGGAGGCGGGGCTGTGTGAGCAGAGCGGAGGCAATTTCAATTTAAGCTGTTACAGCGTGCTAAACTGCTCTGCGACCCAGCAGGTCTCCTCTTCCTCCTGTCATGATCCGGCCGCCGTTGGGGGCATGGTGCGTCTGCAATGTTGGGCACGGTGCGGCTGCAATGGGGGCACAATGAGTCTGCAGACTCATTGTGCCCCCATTGCAATGTTGGGCACGGTGCGTTTGCAATGTTGGGCACGGTGCGTCTGCAATGGGGGCACGAGTCTGCCGACTCATTGTGCCCCCATTGCAATGTTGGGCACGGTGCGTCTGCAATGGGGGCACGAGTCTGCAGACTCATTGTGCCCCCATTGCAATGTTGGGCACGGTGCGTCTGCAATGTTGGGCACGGTGCGTCTGCAATGTTGGGCACGGTGCGTCTGCAATGTTGGGCACGGTGCGTCTGCAATGTTGGGCACGGTGCGTCTGCAATGTTGGGCACGGTGCGTCTGCAATGTTGGGCACGGTGCGTCTGCAATGTTGGGCACGGTGCGTCTGCAATGTTGGGCACGGTGCGTCTGCAATGTTGGGCACGGTGCGTCTGCAATGTTGGGCACGGTGCGTCTGCAATGTTGGGCACAATGGGTCTGCAACGTTGGGCACAATGAGTCTGCAGACTCATTGTGCCCCCATTGCAATGTTGGGCACGGGGCGGCTGCAATGTTGGGCACGGTGCGGCTGCAATAGGGGCACAATGAGTCTGCAGACTCATTGTGCCCCCATTGCAATGTGGGGCACGGTGCGTCTGCAACGTTGGGCACAATGGGTCTGCAACGGGGGCACAATGAGTCTGCAACGGGGGCACAATGAGTCTGCAGACTCATTGTGCCCCCGTTGCAGACTCATTGTGCCCCATTGCAACGTTGGGCACGGTGCGGCTGCAACGTTGGGCACGGTGCGGCTGCAACGTTGGGCACGGTGCGGCTGCAACGTTGGGCACGGTGCGGCTGCAACGTTGGGCACGGTGCGGCTGCAACGTTGGGCACGGTGCGGCTGCAACGTTGGGCACGGTGCGGCTGCAACGTTGGGCACAATGAGTCCCCCCGCTGTAGACTCATTGTGCCCCCATTGCAATGTTGGGCACAATGAGTGTGCAATGTTGGGCACGGTGAGGCTGCAATGGGGGCACAATGGGTCTGCATCTGCAATGGGGGGGGCACTGTGAGGCTGCAATGGTGGGCACAGGTGAGTCTGTGCTGAGGGAAACTGATAAAGTTGTTGTTAATATTTATTTTTGTAACTTTTTTCTGCATAAAAAATGTAAATTTAATTTCACGAGATTATTTATGAGGGCCTAGCAGAATTAGGGGCGGGGCAGGGTAGGGGGTGGGGCAACCGGTGGCGAGTAACCTCTGGAGTTTCCCATTTTCTTTCAGATAGGAGACATCATCAACATCATCGAGAAACCTCCGGTCGGTACCTGGACGGGCACGTTGAATAACAAGGTGGGGTCATTCAAGTTCATCTACGTGGAAATCCTCCCCCAGGAAACGGAGACCCCCAAAAAAGTCCGGACGCATCGAAGGAGCAAAAAATCCCAACCCAGCACACTGAAGGAGCTTCTGGAGCGGATCAACATGCAGGTTAGACCTCGATCCTTTATTATCCAAATATTCTGATTAAGGAGCAAAACGAAAAGGTTATGGAAGGTCGATACTTTGTTTCCTTAGGTTATGGAAGGTCGATACTTTGTTTCCTTTTATCTAGTTATGAAAGTTTATATTGTAATCTGGAATTCTAGTGCTCATAGTTGAGCCCCTCCCACGCTTAACTCTTCTAACCACCCGCTTGTTCCCAGGAACACATCGCCACCCTCATGCTGAACGGTTATCAGACAATAGAGGACTTCAAGGACCTGACCGAGAGCCATCTGCTGGAATTGAACATCACAGACCCTCAGCACACTGTGAAACTGCTGACCGCCGCTGAAGTCCTGCTAGATTATGACAGTAAGTTCCTGCTTGGCTCCTCACTCCAGGGGCGTAGATAAGGGGGGGGTGTGGTTTGAGGGATTGAAATACCCCCGCAGAGCGTCGGTGCAGACTGCAGAAATAGTCTCACCGGGAACCTCTCCGTAGTCCTGGACCGGCCCTTTTCCTAACCAGTCAGGCTCTATCCCTACCTTACTGCGGGTGCATCAAATGATGTCGGCCCCTATATTTATAGGGTTCCCCCATCAAGATGGCTGCCCAGATCTCGCAGAACTTCAGTATCCGCTAGGACGGGGGGTCTCCAAACCTTCTAAACAAAGGGCCAGTTTAGTGTCCTTCAGGATATAGAGGGGCTGAAATGTGGCCATTGGGGGTATAAAGTGTCCCAACATCAATGGGAGTAAACAATGCCTCGTCTTTGGTGTCAGTGAGAGAAATGTTGCCCCATCATTGGTAGGATTTGGTCCCTGTTGTTTGTGTCACAGGTGAATTGTGCCCCATTGGGAGGAGTTGTGCCCCATCGTTGGTGTCATTGGACCCTTATTGTTGGTATCGCTAACGATGGGGGTACAACTCCTCCCAATGGGGCCAGTGATGGAGCACAACTCCTCCCAATGACACCAACAACAGGGTCCAATGATGGGACACAACTCCTCTCAGTGATACCAACAATAGGGCTCCAATGACACCGAGAGGAGTTGTGTCCCATCATTGGACCCTGTTGTTGGTGTCATTGGGAGGAGTTGTGCTCCATCATTGGTGTCATTGGGGCCCCCATTGTTGGTGTCACTGGGGGGGGGGGGGAATTGTGTCCCATTGGAAGGAGTTGTACTCCATCCTTGGTGTCATTGGGCCTCCCTTGTTGGTGTCACTGGGGGGGAATTGTGTCCCATTGGAAGGAGTTGTACTCCATCCTTGGTGTCATTGGGCCTCCCTTGTTGGTGTCACTGGAGGGGAATTGTGTCCCATTGGAAGGAGTTGTACCCCATCCTTGGTGTCATTGGGCCTCCATTGTTGGTGTCACTGGGGGGGAATTGTGTCCCATTGGAAGGAGTTGTACTCCATCCTTGGTGTCATTGGGCCTCCATAGTTGGTGTCACTGGGGGGGAATTGTGCTCCATCATTGGTGTCATTGGCCCTATTGTTGGCCTCATTGGGAGAAATTGTGTGCCATCATTGGGCCCTGTTGTTGGTCTCATTGGGAGATGTGCTCCATGGTTGGTGTCATTGGACCCCACATTGTTGGTGTCACTGGGAGTAATTGTGTTCCATCTTTGGTCTCATTGGACCCATTGTTGGTCTCATTGGAAGGAATTGTGCCCCACCGTTGGGGTCATTGGGAGGAATTGTTCTCCTTTTGTTGGTGTCAGATGGGGGGGGGGAATTATGCTCCATTGACTGTGTCAGTGGATGAATTGGTGCCCCAAGGGCCAGATAAAAGCAAGCAAAGGGCCACAGTTTGACGACAACTGCGCTAGGACACGGGTGCTCAACCTGTGGCCCTCTAGTCTGTTGTGGAACTACAATTCCCATCATGCCTCTGCCTTTGGGAGTCATGCTTGTGACTGTTTCGCCTTGCAATGCATCATGGGATTTGTAATTCCACAACATCTGGAGGGCCACAGGTTGAGCCCCCATGCACTAGGATCACTGACCTTCCCAAGATGGTTGCTTGGAGCCAAGAATAGGAGTCATTTTCTCGCTGTTGGGCTCCTGCCAACCTGAAGAAACTTTATGGTGCCACCTTCAGGTTTGGAGGAAGTACCACAACCTACCCCCTACCTACAAGCTGAACTGCCAATAAGCGACTCAATACCCAACTAAAATACAGTATTTTGCCAAGTTGCATCCATCAAGGGCTCAGACTAATGGATGATTTTACGATTTCTGTGTCGCAGCCACCAGCGAATCAGAAGAAGGGACCGGGACATCTTTAGCGGATCAGAATTCTCACCTCCCCCGAGATTCGGGCTGCTACGAGGGACCGGAGAACCTTGAAAGCAGCCGCGACGAGTCCGACGGCCCCGAGGAGAACTTGCAGAAACTGTCCTTGGAGGACGGCGAAGCGACCAATCAGGAAGGGTGACTTCTTCTTTTTTTTTTTCTTTTTTTTTTAATTGATGACATGAATGAAACTGCATCACTTTACGTTGAAGGATATTCCGGGATAAACCAAAGAAAACTGAAAAATCTCGACTCTTTCATTCCAAGGCTTGTTTGTGGAAACCGCTGGACGTTTGACATGAAATAACAAGTATTGTCTACTTTTTGTTTTTACATTTTGTCCGTTTTTTATATATTTTTGACTTTCTACAATTCTTACTTTGAGGTTGTTACTATAGATTCTTGTTATTACATTTATATCAAATAGAATTCAAAGAACTGTAAGTTACTTGTTCCAGATATTGGACCACTTACTGGCAATATCCAACTTTTCTCACAAATGGAGAGGGCAAGGGCAGCAAATGGCCATGGGGGTAGAGTCAGGTAGGGGCGTGCAAAACTGCGGCGGCGTAATGTATGACATTTACGTTACGCCGCCACAAGTTTTATGGGCAAGTGCTTGATTCACAAAGCACTTGCCTATAAAGTTACGGCGGCATAGCGTGAAAGGTGCCGGCGTAAGCGCGCATAATTTAAATGATCCCGTAGGGGGCGTGGATCATTTAAATTAGGCGCGTTCCGGCGCCGAACGTACTGCGAATGCGCCGTCCCTAAAAATTTCCCGACGTGCATTGCGGTAATTGACGTCGCAAGGACGTCATTGGTATCGACGCGAACGTAAATGGCGTCCAGCGCCATTCACGGACGACTGACGCAAACGACGTAAAAATTTCAAATCGTGACGCGGGAACGACGTCCATACTTAACATTGTCTGCGCCTCCTAATAGCAGGAGCAGCCTTACGACGAAAACGACTTACGCAAACGACGTAAAAAACTACCGCCGGGCGCACGTACGTTCGTGAATCGGCGTAAGTATGTAATTTGCATACTCTACGCTGACATCTATGGGAGCGCCACCTAGCGGCCAGCGTGAGAATGCACCCTAAGATACAACGGCGTAAGAGACTTATGCCAGTCGTACCTTAGGCTAAAGTCGGCGTATGTAGCTTTCTGAATACAGAAAGTAGATACGCCGGCGCTACTAGGCAATTACGCGGCGTATCTATGGATACGCCGGCGTAATTGCTCTCTGAATCTACCCCCATGTTGCCCACGGGCCCTTCATTATACCTTTTCTAGACTGTCTTATAACTAAAAGGATTATCCTCAATCCCAACTGCCCGGGCTGTGATTTTCCCAACGCCTCCTTTTACCATCTCATCTGGGACTGTCCCTGTGTGCAGGGGTTTTGGACCCAGGTGGTCCAATTTCTCCACGATCGTATGGGCTCCCCGCGCTCTCCCTAAGCCCCCCCGCCAATGTTTACTTGGGCTCTTTTCGCTGTCCGAGGCCGAGAAGTATCTTAATGTCTTTCTGCAAGAGACACTATTCCTGGCCAGGCTTCAGATAGCCAAAACGTGGATGCGGGCCCCCCCCCCCTACCCTTCAGCAATGGATCAGAGCTGTTAATGCTCCTCTGCCCTACAAAAAGCTTCTCTATGTTCACAGGGGTTGTCCCGACAAATACCATAAGGTCTGGGATAGATGGTTGGGCGAAGCCTCCACCTGTGTTGCTCCAGATGAAGAAAGTTCCGTACTATTTCCCTTTCCATACCCCTAGAACCCGACCTGTATGCTTGCTATGTCCCCGGTTGTGTTCTGCAATTGGACGGATGATTAGCCCTTTATTTTACTGTGTCTACTGTATCTATACGGATGATAATGACATTGTACTTTATCCTTGCTTGTGGTGCATGTTGCACCGTTTTACACCCCTTTTTTGTAACTCGTTTATCTTATGCTCAATAAACGACGTTTTGATTTAAAAGGATTTATCCTCTCCATCTCTCCTGGTGACCTTTAAAGTGAAAGAGAATCCAAAATTTGGGGTCGTTACCAAAGAAGGAATATCTTCAAGGTGGAACATTAGTTCCAGTGACCCCCTCACTTCCTGTTTTGGCGATGGGATGGGAAGTAATGGGAAATCTCCCCCCCCCATTAGACACAAAGGAAAAAAGACTGGAGGTTATCTGTATTAGGACAGGTTCACCCAGCAGGCAAAGATTTGGAACTGCGCCCCCTCCCTCACGAGAATGGGTATACCGCCCTGCATTCATAATCTGCCCCCTTGCCCTGCTGCACCCAGGGCAACTGACCCTCTTGCCCTCCTCTTGTCTTGACCCTTTGGGTTATAACCCTTGTATAGTTCATCTAAAATAAAATACATGTTGCCCCTCTTGCCTGCCCCTTGTCCTGTCCTGTGGGTTATAACCCTTATATATTCCATCTAAAAGAAAATACGTTTTGTCCCTCTTGGCCACCCCTTGTCCCAGCCCTGTGGGTTATAACCCTTATACTCCATCCAAAAGGAAATATGTTTTGTCCCTCTCGGCCACCCCTTGTCCCAGCCCTGTGGGTTATAACCCTTATACTCCATCCAAAAGGAAATATGTTTTGTCCCTCTCGGCCACCCCTTGTCCCAGCCCTGTGGGTTATAACCCTTCTACTCCATCCAAAAGGAAATGCGTCTTGTCCCTCTCGCCCACGTCTTGTCTCGGCCTTTTGGGTTATTTCCTTTTTGATGGAGTATATGAGTGTTATAACCCAAAGGGCCAGGACAAGGGGTGGGTGTGAGAGGGACAAACCGCATTTCCTTTTTGATGGAGTATATGAGGGTTATCATTTTTTTTTCTCCCTCTCGCCCACCCCTTGTCCTGGCCTGTGGGTTATATCCCTCATTTACTCCATCCAAAAGTAACACGTTTTTCCCCTTGTTCCCGCAATGTTGGTTGTAACCTTCATATACTCCATCCAAAAGAAAATACGTTTTTCCCTCTCTCGCCCACCCCTTGTCTCAGCCCGGTGGGTTATAACCCTCATATACTTCATCCAAAAAAAAAAAAATGTTGCTCCTCTTGCCTGTCCCTTGTCTCGGCCCTATAGGTTATAACCCTCATGTACTCCTTCCAAAAGGATGTGTTTTGTCCCTCCTCGCCAACCCCTTATTTCCACAACGTGAGTTATAACCTTCATCTACTACTCCATCCAAAAGGAAATACGTTTTGTCCCTCTCACCCAACCCTTGTTTCGGCAATGTGGGTTATAACCCTCATATACTCCATCCAAAAGAAAATTCATTTTTCCCCTCTTGCCCCAGTCCTGTGGATTATAACCCTGATATACTCCATACAAAAGGATATGTTTTATCCCTCTCGCCCACCCATTGTCCCTGCCCTGGGGGTTATAACCCTTGTATACTTCATCCAAAAGAAAATAAATCTTTTCCCTCTTGCCTGCCCCTTGTCTCGGCCCTGTAGGTTATAACCTTCATCTACTCCATCCAAAAGAAAATCAGTTTTGTCTCTCTCCCCCACCCCTTGTCCTGGCAATGTGGGTTCTAACCCTCATATACTCCATCCAAAAAGAAATATGTTTTGTTCCTCTGACCCAACCCTTGTCCCGGCCCTTTGGGTTATAACCCTCACCCAACCCTTGTCCTGTGGGTTAGAACCCTCATATACTCCATCCAAAAGGAAATACGTTTTGCCTTTAACTTCTGGATACACCATCTTCTTGTTCTCTTTGTTGTTGGTTCATTTATAGCGGTTCCTTGAGCAATATTTGCCTCTCAGGCATCTTGATGATCAACGACCACCATAGAACTCTAAAACTACCAAGCAACCAGGAGGTGGGAACACACATCAGACTGGGGCTGTCGTAAAGTTGGCAGAAGGATTAGGAAATGTCCTTTATCAGGTAAAAAAAAATATTTCCATAGCCATCCAGACATGAATTGACCCCCACAACACTCTATAAAAAGAAGTTACATCATCCGCCAGAAGTCCTCTCACTTACGTGTTTCGCCCTCTATGGGGAAGATGGAGAATGGCGAAGGTATTTTTTAATTATATTGGGCGGTGAGGAGGAACCTGTACAGAACTGGCACCTGGAAGGAAGGAGATCATATATTGGAGATCTAGACCTGAGCACTATTGGGGTTTAACGCAGGTTTTCCCAACCAGGGTCCCATGGACCCCCACGGTTTTTCCAGGGGCTGTTAGTGGTTCCTTGAACAATTTCTGCCCCTCAGGTAAGTTTCCACTGACGCAATTGAATTTTTTTAGCTATCGATCCGGGGGGCTAATTCTTCCCAATGACCACAAGTTTAAGGAGCATGCTTCCTACTGACCGTCACACTAATGTATCATGAGCTGTAGCTACAGTAATTTTTATTGACCAGAAAGTCATTTCAAGGGTTCCTCTGTGTTGAAAAGGTTGAGAAAGGCTGGATAACGTGCACCCATCTGATCTCTACGCCAGTGATGGGGAACCTTGGCACCCCAGATGTTTTTGAACTACATTTCCCATGGTGCTCTGCAGTGTAGTTGAGCATCATGGGAAATGTAGTTCCAAAACATCTGGGGTACCAAGGTTCGCCATCACTGCTCTAAGCCCTATGGTTGAAACGTGTTAGAGGGCGGTCAATGTCAAGCTTGTAGATATCCATCCTAATTAATGTCATGGCTTTCCAACACTTCATCTGTCCCACTGCTTGAATGTTCTATGTTGGAAGGTCAAATTCTGATCCGTTGGTGGGGCTTTGGTCCTACAAAAGTGATATTTGTGGCTTTACAGTTCTATACAAGCCGTTGTGTGCAT
>NC_053497.1:182636833-182656172 GCF_905171775.1 Rana temporaria
CAAATCACTGACCACCCACTGACACCTGTATGTATATCACCCCCCCCCAATCACTGACCACCCACTGACACCTGTATGTATATCACCCCCCCCTCCCCAATCACAGACCACCCACCGACACCTGTATGTATATCACCCCCCCCCAATCACTGACCACCCACTGACACCTGTATGTATATCACCCCCCCCCAATCACCGACCACCCACTGACACCTGTATGTATATCACCCCCCCCCCAATCACCGACCACCCACTGACACCTGTATGTATATCCCCCCCCCCCCCAATCACTGACCACCCACTGACACCTGTATGTATATCACCCCCCCCAATCACTGACCACCCACTGACACCTGTATGTATATCACCCCCCCCCCAATCACCGACCACCCACCGACACCTGTATGTATATCACCCCCCCCCCAATCACTGACCACCCACTGACACCTGTATGTATATCACCCCCCCCCAATCACCGACCACCCACCGACACCTGTATGTATATCACCCCCCCTCCCCAATCACTGACCACCCACTGACACCTGTATGTATATCACCCCCCCCCAATCACCGACCACCCACTGACACCTGTATGTATATCACCCCCCCTCCCCAATCACTGACCACCCACTGACACCTGTATGTATATCACCCCCCCCAATCACCGACCACCCACTGACACCTGTATGTATATCACTCCCCCCCCCAAATCACTGACCACCCACTGACACCTGTATGTATATCACTCCCCCCCCCAAATCACTGACCACCCACTGACACCTGTATGAATAGGATGATCCATTATATAATGCCGGGGGAATCAATAACCAATCTACATCACATCATCCCCACCACTAATCGGTTCCATGATCAATAATCAGCCTATACTGTGTGTTTTTATATTCACCAATTGATCGTTCCCCTTCACTGATTTGTAACCAGTCAATATCCAATAATCAACCAATTTCTCATCACACCCAATACTTGGTTATCCCTGTGTGATTATTCCTTGTTATTGATGTAACATTGTTTATAAACATTGATCAGACGGGACTGTTTTTGTGCCCAGGAAATGAAGTCTTCTCCTGGGTCCTCCTCGGGGGTATTATGTGGGTGTTTTGCACGTTCTGTACACTAGGTGGAGCCATTATACCATTTATATAGAAAGCCGGCTCTGCCCAATAAGGGTGAAGATCCAGAGATGGCCAGCAGGGGGCGAGCGTGTACTCTGGACTCGTGTCTCCATTATATACATCGCAGTTCCTCCTGATAGTCAAGCGGCGTTCGCTTCTGGCCGCATTTTTTGTGGTTTTTTACTCCCCCTAAAGGCTTCTGGGAAAAAAAAAATTAGACCAAAGATCTGCCTCTGCTGTTAACACTGGACCTCCGGGAAGATTTACCCCCCCCCCCCCCCATTCCCGTCCAGGGCATTTTTTGCAATGCGTTGCTTTAACTGACAATTGCGCGGTCGTGCGGTGTTGTACCGCAAAAATAATGTATGTCCTTTTTTTTCCCACAAATAGAGATTTGTTTTGGTGGTATTTGATCATCGCTGCGGTTTTTATATATAATATACGTGTATGTGTATATATACTGTATATATTATCATTACATCAGGGTCCCCAGAGAGCCCCCCTTACATCAGGGTACCCAGAGAGCCCCCTTACATCAGGGTCCCCAGAGAGCCCCCCTTACATCAGGGTACCCAGAGAGCCCCCCTTACATCAGGGTACCCAGAGAGCCCCCTTACATCAGGGTCCCCAGAGAGCCCCCCTTACATCAGGGTACCCAGAGAGCCCCCCTTACATCAGGGTCTCCAGAGAGCCCCCCTTGCATCAGGGTACCCAGAGAGCCCCCCTTGCATCAGGGTACCCAGAGAGCCCCCCTTACATCAGGGTACCCAGAGAGCCCCCCTTACATCAGGGTACCCAGAGAGCCCCCCTTACATCAGGGTCCCCAGAGAGCCCCCCTTACATCAGGGTCTCCAGAGAGCCCCCCTTACATCAGGGTCTCCAGAGAGCCCCCCTTACATCAGGGTACCCAGAGAGCCCCCCTTACATCAGGGTACCCAGAGAGCCCCCCTTACATCAGGGTACCCAGAGAGCCCCCCTTACATCAGGGTCCCCAGAGAGCCCCCCGCTTACATCAGAGTCCCCAGAGAGCCCCCCTTACATCAGGGTACCCAGAGAGTCCCCCACTTACATCAGAGTCCCCAGAGAGCCCCCCTTACATCAGGGTACCCAGAGAGTCCCCCGCCTACATCAGAGTCCCCAGAGAGCCCCCCTTACATCAGGGTACCCAGAGAGTCCCCCACTTACATCAGGGTCCCCAGGGAGCCCCCCTTACATCAGGGTACCCAGAGAGTCCCCCGCTTACATCAGAGTCCCCAGGGAGCCCCCCTTACATCAGGGTACCCAGAGAGTCCCCCAATTACATCAGAGTCCCCAGAGAGCCCCCCTTACACCATGGTACCCAGAGAGCCCCCCTTACACCATGGTACCCAGAGAGCCCCCCTTACATCAGGGTACCCAGAGAGCCCCCCACTTACATCAGGGTACCCAGAGAGCCCCCCACTTACATCAGGGTACCCAGAGAGCCCCCCACTTACATCAGGGTACCCAGAGAGCCCCCCACTTACATCAGGGTACCCAGAGAGCCCCCCACTTACATCAGGGTCCCCAGGGAGCCCCCCACTTACATCAGGGTCCCCAGGGAGCCCCCCTTTGCACCCGGGTCCCCAGAGAGCTTCCCCCTTGCATCAGGGTCCCCAGAGAGCCTCTTCCTTACATCAGGGTCCCCAGAGAGCCCCTCCTTACCTCAGAGTCCCCAGCAAACCCCCCCCCCCTTGCATCAGAGAGCCCCTCCTTACCTCAGAGTCCCTAGCGAACCCCCCTTTCCTTATAGTCCCCAGAGACCCCCCTTGCATCAGGGTCCCCAGAGATCCCCCCTTGCATTAGGGTCCTCAGAGAGCCCCCCTTTGCACCCGGGTTCCCAGAGAGCTTCCCCCTTTCATCAGGGTCCCCAGAGAGCCCCTCCTTACCTCACAGTCCCCAGCAAGCACCCCTTTCATCAGGGTCCCCAGAGAGCTCCTCCTTACCTCACAGTCCCCAGCAAGCCCCCCTTGCATTAGGGTCCCCAGAGAGCCTCTTCCTTACATCAGGGTCCCCAGAGAGCCCCCCTTTGCACCCGGGTCCCCAGAGAGCTTCCCCCTTACATCAGGGTCCCCAGAGAGCCCCTCCTTACCTCAGAGTCCCCAGCAAACCCCCCTTGCATCAGGGAGCCCTTCCTTACATCAGGGTCCCAAGAGAGCCTCTTCCATACATCAGTGTCCCCAGAGAGCCCCTCCTTACCTCAGAGTCCCTAGCGAACCCCCCTTTCCTTAGGGTCCCCAGAGAGCCCCCCACTTGCATCAGGGTCCCCAGAGAGCCCCCCTTACATCAGGGTCCCCAGAAAGCCCCCCTTACATCAGGGTCCCCAGAGAGTCCCCCACTTACATCAGAGTCCCCAGAGAGCCCCCCCTTACATCAGGGTACCCAGAGAGTCCCCCGCTTACATCAGAGTCCCCAGAGAGCCCCCCTTACATCAGGGTCCCCAGAGAGTCCCCCACTTACATCAGGGTCCCCAGAGAGCCCCCCTTACATCAGGGTACCCAGGGAGCCCCCCTTACATCAGAGTCCCCAGAGAGCCCCCCTTACATCAGGGTACCCAGAGAGTCCCCCACTTACATCAGGGTCCCCAGAGAGCCCCCCTTACATCAGGGTACCCAGAGAGCCCCCCTTACATCAGGGTACCCAGAGAGCCCCCCACTTACATCAGGGTACCCAGAGAGCCCCCCACTTACATCAGGGTACCCAGAGAGCCCCCCACTTACATCAGGGTACCCAGGGAGCCCCCCTTACATCAGGGTCCCCAGAGACCCCCCCTTTGCACCCGGGTCCCCAGAGAGCTTCCCCCTTGCATCAGGGTCCCCAGAGAGCCTCTTCCTTACATCAGGGTCCCCAGAGAGCCCCTCCTTACCTCAGAGTCCCCAGCAAACCCCCCCCCTTGCATCAGAGAGCCCCTCCTTACCTCAGAGTCCCCAGCAAACCCCCCCCCCCTTGCATCAGAGAGCCCCTCCTTACCTCAGAGTTGCTAGCGAACCCCCCTTTCCTTATAGTCCCCAGAGACCCCCCTTGCATCAGGGTCCCCAGAGATCCCCCCTTGCATTAGGGTCCTCAGAGAGCCCCCCTTTGCACCCGGGTTCCCAGAGAGCTTCCCCCTTTCATCAGGGTCCCCAGAGAGCCCCTCCTTACCTCACAGTCCCCAGCAAGCACCCCTTTCATCAGGGTCCCCAGAGAGCTCCTCCTTACCTCACAGTCCCCAGCAAGCCCCCCTTTCATCAGGGTCCCCAGAGAGCTCCTCCTTACCTCACAGTCCCCAGCAAGCCCCCCTTTCATCAGGGTCCCCAGAGATCCCCTCCTTACCTCAGAGTCCCCAGCAAACCCCCCTTGCATCAGGGAGCCCTTCCTTACATCAGGGTCCCAAGAGAGCCTCTTCCATACATCAGTGTCCCCAGAGAGCCCCTCCTTACCTCAGAGTCCCTAGCGAACCCCCCTTTCCTTAGGGTCCCCAGAGAGCCCCCCACTTGCATCAGGGTCCCCAGAGAGCCCCCCCTTACATCAGGGTCCCCAGAAAGCCCCCCTTACATCAGGGAGCCCCCCCTTACATCAGGGTCCCCAGAGAGCCCCCCCTTACTTCAGGGTCCCCAGAAAGCCCCCCTTACATCAGGGTCCCCAGAGAGCCCCCCTTACATCAGGGTCCCCAGAAAGCCGCACCTTAAATCAGGGTCACCAGAGAGAGGGCGGGCAGTGAGAGATGATGTCATCTCTCTGCTCTCTCGCCCGCCCGGCTCTCCGGTACAGGCCAAGGCCATCTCTGAGAGACTCAGGGCTATAGCCCCAAAAGCCACCCCCTAGTGACGCCACTGCCAGGCCCTGTGCTGAGTGGCTGCCCTGCTGCATTGTGAACACAGGAACCTGGAGGGGGAGGGGGGGGCTTCCAGATTTCGATAAATCCCCCAAAAGTGTCCGATGTGTCCGCCATAATGTCACGGTCACGATAAAAATCGTAAACTAGTAAAAAAAAAAAAGAAGAAGAAAATGAAAAATGCCATAAAACGATCCCCCTATTTTGTAAACGCTATAAATTTTGTGCAAACCAATCGATAAACGCTTATTGCGATTTTTTTTTTTTTCCAAAAAATAGGTAGAAGAATACGTATCGGACTAAACTGAGGAAAAAAAAAATTTTTTTATATATTTTTGGTGGATATTTATTACAGCAAAAAGTAAAAAATATTGCATTTTTTTCAAAATTGTCGCTCTATTTTTGTTTATAGCGCAAAAAATAAAAACCGCCGAGGTGATCAAATGCCACCAAAAGAAAGCTCTATTTGTGGGGAAAAAAGGACGCCAATTTTGTTTGGGAGCCACGTCGCACGACCGCGCAATTGTCAATTAAAGCGACGCAGTGCCGAATCACAAAAACTGGACCGGTCATTGGGCAGCCAAATCCTCCGGGGCTGAAGTGGTTAATACGAAGCCGCTCGCCAAAGGCCGCGTGCAGCCTCTGTTTATTGCACAAACAATTATGAAACGAGCGATTTGTTTTCCTTTTTCCGCCGCGGCTCCTGCCAAGAACAGCCGCACGCGCTGCGTGTTTGCTGATGTTTAACCCTCACGCTGTTTCTCAGATTTATGAGTTTTTTTTGGGGGGGGGGGGGGCGTTATTTAATCCACCAACAGAAAAAAATCAATCTAAGGGTAAGCATTACCGTATTTCTGACGTTTTATGCTGTGCGATCCTGTCTTCGAAGACGCTCGCGGCAGAATCCCATCCCGTTTTTGGAGGGCGCCATTGAAGTGTAATGCCACCCAAACGCACATTGTGGCCCAGATTCTCAAAGGACTTATGACGGCGCAGCGCCATGTACGCGTCTTAAGTCCTAATCCGACCCGTCGTATCTATGCGCCTCATTCTTAGAATCAGTTACGCATAGATATCCATTAGATCCGACAGGTGTAAGTCTCTTACGCCGTCGGATCTTAACTGCATTTTTTTTTTGCCCGCTAGGTGGCGCTTCCGTCGAATTCCGCGTCGAGTATGCAAATTAGCTAGATACGCGAATTCCCGAACGTACGCGCGGCCGACGCAGTGAAGTTACGCTGTTTACGTTAGGCTTTTCCCGGCGTAAAGTTGCCCCTGCTATATGAGGCGCAGCCAATGTTAAGTATGGCCGTCGTTCCCGCGCCGAAATTTGAAAAAGTTACGTCGTTTGTGTAAGTTGTCCGTGAATGGAGCTGGACGCCATTTCCGTTCACGGCGAAACCAATGACGTCCCTGCGGCGTACTTTGGAGCAATGCACACTGGGAAATTTTCCACGGACGGCGCATGCGCCGTTCCGCAAAAACGTCAATCACGTCGGGTCACAGTAGCTTTGCATAAAACACGCCCCCCCCTGATCCAAATTTGAATTAAGCGGGCTTACGCCGGCCGATTTACGCTACGCCGCCGCAACTTACGGAGCAAGTGCTTTGAGAATACTGCACTTGCCCGTGTAAGTTGCGGCGGCGTAACGTAAAGCGGATACGTTGCGCCCGCACAATTTTACGCGGCTCTACGTGAATCCGGGCCACTGTGTTTTGCTACGCAGTTTTTGGAAATTGTTGGCAGAATTGCGAGATTCTGCGCCGCCATTCCAGATTGCAGAGTGTGAATGGGGCCTTTGAGTGTGTCACAGTAAAGTGCTGGCGCACAATGTTGGCGCTATAGAAATCCTGTATAGTAATAATATTGTCTCACGACGCTTTGCGGCCCTGCGCTATCTGGTGTTCCTTTTTTTTAATTATTATTTTAGGGATTAAAAAAAAAAAAAAATGGAATCTGATTTTTTTTTTTTAGGTACTTTTAACTAGCGGTTGTCGGCGGATGAAGTGCACGCCGTGTGATGATGTGTGCGACTTTGTGGTTTATCTTCTTCTGAAGAGTTCCTCCTCGTTACGGGTTGTGCGTCTTCTCAGCGATGTCAGGTCCTCTCCATGGAAGAAGAACCGGAGATAAGAGAAGTGAGTGTGAAGTGCCGACCTCCGCCAGGATCCGCCTCTCCTCTACAATGCGCTCCAATTATTATTATTATTATATATTAAATTATATTTTATTTATTATATATATATTAATATATGTAAATATATATATGATTTAATATAAATAATTTAATATATAATAATATTTTTATTATTATTATATTTTATTTATATATATATATTATTATATTAAATCATATATATAATAATATATTATTTATATATACCGTATTTATCGCGGTATAACGCGCTCCCGTTTTGTACTTACAGTTTTGGTGTCTTGCGCGGCGGCCTCGTCGGGTCCGGCGTCCTTCTGTGGCTTCGGGTGTCCTCTTCGTCGGGTCCGGCGTCCTTCTGCGGCGTCCTCCCCGCTCGTTTCCCGCGCCGAGTTTTGAATACTGTGCCGACATATACAGAGCGCAGTACACTCGTGTATTGTCGGCAATGCTCGGCTACCCGCGCTGACGTCCTGTACGTCCAGGACGTGAGCGCGGAAGGAGCCGAGACTGCCCGACTATACCCGAGTGTACTGCGCTCGGTATATGTCGGCGCAGTATTCAAAACTCGGCGCGGGTATCGGCGTATTCCGCGCACCCACGATTTTGCCCTGATTTTCAGGGAAAAAAAGTGCGCGGTATACGCCGATAAATATGGTGTGTGTATATATATATGATTTAATATAAATAATTTAATATATAATAATATTTATATTATATATATATATATATATATATATATATATATATATATATATATATATATATATATATATATATTTTTATTATTATATATTAATTATTTATATATATATTTATATATATATATACATATATATAATATATATATATATATATATAATATTATGATTATTATTATTATTATATATTTAAAAATATATGTATATGTATTATTGTTGTTATATATTAAATTATACATATATATGTGTATATATATCTATATATCTATATATATATATTTATATTATTATTAATATTATTATTACCGTATTTTCCGGCGTATAAGACGACTTTCTGGATGCAAAAAAATGCATCCAAAGTCGGGGGTCGTCTTATACGCCGGGTACAGTCTCAGTACTCACTTTTTTCCCCCAGCGCTGACAGTGTCCCATGCTGCGATCGCGATCGTGAAGGATTTCAATATTATTATTATTGTTGAAAGTGGAACTAAAGTTATAAAAAAAGAATACCAGTAGGCTGAGATTTTTTTTTTTTGGTAAAATTAAATTTGTACATTAAACACTTCAGCCCCGAGCCTCTTTCTGAGATTTGTTGTTTACAAGTTAAAAACAAATTCTTTTTTTTTCTAGAAAATTGCTTAGAACCCCCCAAACATTATACATTTTTTTTTTCTAACACCCTAGAGAATAAAATGACGGTCGTTGCAATACAATTTGTCACACCGTATTTGTCTTACAAGCACACTTTTTTGTTGGAAAAATGTTGTTAAAAAATAAGACAGCAGTAAAGTTAGCCCAATTTGTATTTTTTTTTATATTGTGAAAGGGGGGGGGGCGGGCTGGGGGGCTTTTAGTAGAAAATAAAGTCTATGTGATTGCATACTGTATGTGTTTCTGTGAATTTATGATTTGTTTAATTGTTTTTGAGCTCCTATACCCTACGGCCCTTTCATTTCTTTCAGTGGCTAGATTTGCCCCCTTTATCGCACTCCAGCTCCGTACACCCCCCTCCCCTCCCCCCCGATTGCTAAGACCGTCTCCTGCCAGAGATCTCATCATTATTATTATATTTCATTGAGACTCTGAAGTGAGATGACCTGTACAGATCCCTTAAGTTTCCCCGGCGCCGTACCTATAATGTCTGAGCCATTAGCGATAATGATAATTGCACCCGCCGTGAGCGATTGTGTTCCGGCGGCCGGGACAGAATACAGTCCGGATACATATTAGGAACGCTCAGAGCTGAGAAGAGGAATAGAGGAGCCTGATAACAGAATCGGAGGGGGGGGGGTGTGACATGATGGTTAACCGATTTCCAACCTCAAAACCTACAGATACGGTGGCAGCAGCAGCATTAAAGGCGCCCGGCGCCTCCCCTTTGTCCACGGGCAGCCGCCACCCCCTATTCATGAGTCCGGCCCCTTTCAGCACACCAGGCGCCTGAATTACAGCAGCGGGGGTGTTTTTTTTTTTAAGCACCTGATTAGAGCCAGAGGTTTAAGCCCCCCACCCAGCTGAAGGTTCAGCTGGGACCTCAATGTCTTCTAGATGGCACCTCCAGTAATCCTGCCCCAGGGGCACAGCCCCTACACAGGGGTCTCCTCCAGCAGGACTAGGCTCTGTGAATAGGCCCTTCAGCTGGAACCTCTATGTCTTCTAGATGGCAACTCCAGTAATCATGCCCCAGGGGCAGAGCCCCTACAGAGGGGTCTCCTTCAGCAGGACTAGGCTTTGTGAATAGGCCCTTCAGCTGGAACCTCAATGTCTTCTAGATGGCACCTCCAGTAATCCTTCCCCAGGGGCAGAGCCCCTACACAGGGGTCTCCTCCAGCAGGACTAGGCTTTGTGAATAGGCCCTTCAGCTGGAACCTCAATGTCTTCTAGATGGCACCTCCAGTAATCCTGCCCCAGGGGCACAGCCCCTACACAGGGGTCTCCTCCAGCAGGACTAGGCTTTGTGAATAGGCCCTTCAGCTGGAACCTCAATGTCTTCTAGATGGTACCTCCAGTAATCCTGCCCTGGGTGGCAGAGCCCCTACACAGGGGTCTCCTCCAGCAAGTCTAGGTTTTGTGAATAGGCCCTTCAGCTAAAGCTTCAGCTGGGACCTCAATGTCTTCTAGATGGCACCTCCAGTAATCATGCCCCGGGGGCAGAGCCCCTACACAGGGGTCTCCTCCAGCAAGACTAGGCTTTGTGAATAGGCCCTTCAGCTGGAACCTCAATGTCTTCTAGATGGCACCTCCAGTAATCATGCCCCTGGGGGCAGAGCCCCTACACAGGGGTCTCCTCCAGCAGGTCTAGGCTTTGTGAATAGGCCCTTCAGCTGGAACCTCAATGTCTTCTAGATGGCACCTCCAGTAATCATGCCCCGGGGGCAGAGCCCCTGCACAGGGGTCTCCTCCAGCAGGACTAGGCTTTGTGAATAGGCCCTTCAGCTGGAACCTCAATGTCTTCTAGATGGCACCTCCAGTAATCATGCCCCAGGGGCAGAGCTCATCCAGCTGGACTAAGCTTTGTGAATAGGCCCTTCAGCTAAAGCTTCAGCTGGAACCTCAATGTCTTCTAGATGGTACCTCCAGTAATCCTGCCCCAGGGGCAGAGCCCCTACACAGGGGTCTCCTCCAGCAAGTCTAGGCTTTGTGAATAGGCCCTTCAGCTGGATCCTCAATGTCTTCTAGATGGCACCTCCAGTAATCCTGCCCTGGGGGGCAGAGCCCCTACACAGGGGTCTCCTCCAGCAGGACTAGGCTTTGTGAATAGGCCCTTCAGCTAAAGCTTCAGCTGGAACCTCAATGTCTTCTAGATGGCACCTCCAGTAATCCTGCCCCAGGGTCACCGCCCCTACACAGGGGTCTCCTCCAGCAGGACTAGGCTTTGTGAATAGGCCCTTCAGCTGGAACCTCAATGTCTTCTAGATGGCACCTCCAGTAATCATGCCCCGGGGGCAGAGCCCCTACACAGGGGTCTCCTCCAGCAAGACTAGGCTTTGTGAATAGGCCCTCTGGCTAAAGCTTCAGCTGGAACCCCAATGTCTTCTAGATGGCAACTCCAGTAATCATGCCCCGGGGGCAGAGCCCCTACAAAGGGGTCTCCTCCAGCAGGACTAGGCTTTGTGAATAGGCCCTTCAGCTGGAACCTCAATGTCTTCTAGATGGCACCTCCAGTAATCCTGCCCCAGGGGCAGAGCCCCTACACAGGGGTCTCCTCCAGCAGGACTAGGCTTTGTGAATAGGCCCTTCAGCTGGAACCTCAATGTCTTCTAGATGGCACCTCCAGTAATCCTGCCCTGGGGGGCACAGCCCCTACTCAGGGGTCTCCTCCAGCAGGACTAGGCTTTGTGAATAGGCTCTTCCGCTAAAGCTTTAGCTGGAACCTCAATGTCTTCTAGATGGTACCTCCAGTAATCCTGCCCCAGGGGCAGAGCCCCTACACAGGGGTCTCCTCCAGCAGGACTAGGCTTTGTGAATAGGCCTTTCAGCTGGAACCTCAATGTCTTCTAGATGGCACCTCCAGTAAGTAATCCTGCCCCAGGGGCAGAGCCCCTACACAGGGGTCTTCTCCAGCAGGACTAGGCTTTGTGAATAGGCCCTTCAGCTAAAGCTTCAGCTGGAACCTCAATGTCTTCTAGATGGCACCTCCAGTAATCCTGCCAGAGGCTCTAATAGGCTTCAAAATAGGGTGAGCCCACCCAGGTGTTACAACAGCGAATGAATAATCGCTATTGAAACACTGATCCTCAATCCAGCCAATCAGAAGCAGGTCTGAGTGCCAATTAGCCGCCGAGGAGGAGGGGGGAAGCGGAAGCCGCCGCAATGCCCATGGAGAGCAGGGGAAGTCGCCGGTGGAAAACTGCAGCTCTATTTGTGGGAAAAAAAGGACGTCAGTTTTGTTTGGGAGCCACATTGCACGACCGCGCAATTGTCGGTTAAAGCGATGCAGTGCCGAATCGCAAAAAGTCTCCTGGTCTTTGGTCAGCCAAACGGTCCAGCGCCGAAGTGGTTAAAAAACACTAGAAAGGCTAAAGTTATCCTTTTAGCCAACAGGCCTCTTACCATAGTGTAGCATCAGCTCTAAAGTCTTGGCCTCTTACCATCCTGTAGTATCACCATCTAGGCTCCATTCCTTAAAGACTGTCCTGATCTGTTGGGCCTTCAGGAAATTCTCTTTCCTTCCTTGATCTAAAATTATCTAAGATAAGACATCTCTCCATCATGTCTGGTTTTTATTTATTAAAAATTGAATAATTGGCAGTTCACAGACCTCTGTGGATCGGGAGGGTGTTGTATCTTCCAGCGAGCTCCTTATTCTTGGCATGGCTGCTCCTCCATGTTATCCGCCTTCAATCCTCGGAGAACGATCTGATCCCTCCTCCTCGTCTTCCTCTGAGCCCGGATCACGTCTAGGAATAACTCTGCAAATCTTTTCACTTGTATCTTACTACAAACATATGACAGAATAGTCTAATGTGGCTTCTACTCAAGACGTCGGGCTCCTTATCAGTTCCAGACATCTAATGCTTGGCCAATCACTGATGGCTTCTACACAAAGGACCGGTGAGCCCGATATCCAAGATAACCCTCTGTGGGCACCGGTCACAAGGATGTTCCAATAACTATATCAAACCTGATGTATTTCCATTAGTCATAAAACAAAGGATAGATAGATAGAGAGAGAGATAGAAAGAGATAGATAGATAGAGAGAGAGAGATAGATAGATATAGTGAGAGATAGACAGATAGAGATATGGATAGAGAGAAAGAGAGATAGATAGATAGATAGAGCTATGGATAGATAGAGAGAGAGAGAGATTGAGATAGAGATAGATAGAGAGAGAGAGAGTGATATAGATAGATAGATAGATAGATAGATAGATAGATAGATAGATAGATAGATAGATAGATAGATAGATAGATAGATAGATAGACAGAGAGACATGGGAGACTGTGAGCCAGGCATTCTTGTCCAACATCCGTGCCTGACCTCACAAATGCTCTTCTGGAACCTTGTGGACGGCCTTCCCAGAAGAGTTGAAGGTGTTATAGCTGCAAAGGGCGGAGCCAACTCAATATTGAACCCTACGGACTAAGACTGGGATGCCATTAAAGTTCATGTGCGTGTAAAGGCCGGCGTCCCAATACTTTTGGTAATATAGTTAGGGGCTGGCCTCCTTGAAATACAGAGAGTCAGCCTAGCTGGGGAGTTGTTGTCGGGTGGAAGAACTGATGATGGAGGACTAGGTTGTTGGGGCTTTTGAGGGAGCTCCCCAGTCTGGGGTTTGAGGGGGGGGGGGTGATACTGGGCCTGGGACTCAGGTGCAGGATAGAGCCCTTAAAGAAAGCAGGAAGGATCTGGACAGGAGGCACAAGAGGAGTCAGAAAGGACAGCAGGAGCTAGTACTGCCGGGCAAGTCTTCAGGAGGGAACCACCGGTTGCAGCCAGGAGGGCTGGTGAGTGACATGGGCAGCCAGGAGGGCTGGAGAGGCACGCCAGAGAGGACTGAGAGGAAACAGAGCTGGGTGTGGAGCCAGTGAGGATTGTGTAAGAGTCCAGGGCTTACTATGCATGCACCAATGGCGTGTTGCCGCAAGAGGAAATCTGTGCCAAATGAGCATGCGCCATTGACGCCTCAATGCGCCAACCCCCCACCTGCGCAGAAGACCTGATGGAAAAAAGCTGGAAAATACCCAGGAGGCGCACAGGAAGTGACCTCAACCTGATGGAAAAAAGGCGGGAAAATGCCCAGGAGGCGCACAGGAAGTGACCTCATCCTGATGGAAAAAAGGCGGGGAAAATGCCCAGGAGGCACACAGGAAGTGACCTCAACCTGATGGATAAAAGGCGGGAAAATGACCAGGAGGCGCACAGGAAGTGACCTCAACCCGATGGGAATAAGGCGGGAAAATGCCCAGGAGGCGCACAGGAAGTGACCTCAACCTGATGGAAAAAAGGCGGGAAAATGCCCAGGAGGCGCACAGGAAGTGACCTCAAACTTCCCTGTATAAGCCCAGACACTGCCAAATTGCTGAATTATCTTCAGACCCCCCTTGTTCCTGTGCTAGTGTGTGATCTGTCTGAACTTGTTGTGACCTGGAAACCTATTTGACTACTCCTGATTCCTGCTTGCCATTTGACCTCAGATTTGTATCTTCTACTTCTTTGCCCCTTTTGTACTTTGTTGCCAGTGAACTTGACCTCGTCTCGGATTAAGGCTTGCACCAGTGACGCTCGGTGTCCACCAAGTCTCCATCTCCAGAGGCTTCAAGGACCTGAGGTGCAAGGGAGGCCTCCCCACTACTTCGGTCTCACCTCAGGTACGTGGTCCTCGTGACAGATTGCATAGTCACAGGCAGTGAGGTTGGGCAGCTGTGGCAGAGCCTGAGGAGGACTGACTAAGAGCAGTAGTCCACCAGAAGGACAGCGAGCACTAACAAGACTTTCCTAACTCCCTGCTACATTATAGGGACCCGCGGTCCCTGCCTGCAAAGGGCAATTTACTTAGGCCTGGCTGAGCAAGTGTCAGGTCTCACCACCATGTGATAGCTGTTCCTGGAACCACTAAATAGGAGTCGACATCCAGGAGGAATGGAACGAACCAATAAGATAGGAAGTGAAGAGTTGTGCCGGAGGAGTCTGGAGAAGTGTACAAAGATTGTACATAGTTGTCCCTAGCAACTTTGCTATTTTTCCACTGGGCATTAGGGTTGCCACCTGTCCGGGATTCACCCGGACAGCTCGGTTTGTAATCATGTGTCCGGGTTTCAAGCGGACCAGAAACCTGGACATATTATTCAGACCGGGCTGCGGCTCCCCAAGTAACCAAGATAGTCACAAATTTGTTGCCATCCAGGAGCCGCGGCGGCTGTCTGGGGGCAGGTCCGACATCACTGGGTGGCAGGGCAATGATGTCAGCAATTTGGCCCCACCCATCGTTCACTGCGGCACGCAATGTGCACCGCATTACTACTCTCCTTGGGGCACCCAAAGGGGCACCCAAAGGTGTCCCAGGCCACTAAAGCAGCCCTCAAATTTTCCACTCGCCTACTCGCATTTTGTGAGTGGAAAATTAGTTTTGGCGAGGAGCTGGGAGTGGAGGGGGGGAGCGCGGGTACCGCCGGCATGCAAGGATTGATCGGGAGCCGTTCTCCCATCGATCACCCCGGGGAAGAGAAAAGCCGTGGGATTACAGAGCTGATAGCCCTCTGTTACAGCTGACTTTACATTGCAACTGCCTCCGCTCCGCTCGTGGTTACACACAGCCCCGCCTCCTGACCCTGCGCCTGTATCAGATAGTCAGAACACGTCCCAGCATTGGACTGGCATTCTGTCTATCTGATACAGGCGCGCGGTCAGGAGGCGGGGCTGTGTGTAACCACGAGCGGAGCGGTGTCAATTGCAATGTAAAGTCAGCTGTAACAGAGGGCTATCGGCTCTGTAATCCTGCTGCTTTTCTCTTCCCCGGGATGATCAATGGGAGAACGTACCCGCGCTCCCCCCCACTCCCAGCTCCTCTTCCCATCGGGCGATCCTCTGCACAGGTGAGCAGAGGCTACAATGGTGGGCACAGTGAGTAAAGGCTGCAATGGTGGGCACAGTGAGCTGAGGCCGTAATGGTGGGCACAGTGAGCTGAGGCCGTAATGGTGGGCACAGTGAGCTGAGGCCGTAATGGTGGGCACAGTGAGCTGAGGCCGTAATGGTGGGCACAGTGAGCTGAGGCCGTAATGGTGGGCACAGTGAGCTGAGGCCGTAATGGTGGGCACAGTGAGCTGAGGCCGTAATGGTGGGCACAGTGAGCTGAGGCCGTAATGGTGGGCACAGTGAGCAGGGGCCGCAATGGTGGGCGCAGTGAGCAGAGGCCGTAATGGTGGGCGCAGTGAGTAAAGGCTGCAATGGTGGGCGCAGTGAGTAAAGGCTGCAATGGTGGGTGCAGTGAGCAGAGGCTGCAATGGTGGGCACAGTGAGCAGAGGCCGCAATGGTGGGCACAGGGAGCAGAGGCTGTAATGGTGGGCACAGTAAGCAGAGGCTACAATGATGGGCACAGGTGTGCCTGCACTGATAAAGTTTGTAACTTAATTCTGCATAAAAATTGTAAGTGTAATTTCATGAGATAATTTATGAGGGCGTGTTTAGGGGCGGAATTAGGGGTGGTGCAGGGTAGGGATTGGTTGTATCAACCCTTAAGGCCTGGCTAGTAGCTCAGGACTTGAAATTTTGAGCCCTGCACTAAAGTGTTCGGGTTTGGCTTGAAGAAAAGGCGGCAACCCTACTGGGCATCTCATAGGTCCCAGGCCCGTCTAAGTTGAATTACCCCATTAAAACAACAAAAAAACAAAGCCAGCGGGGACTGTTCTTGGAGTGTCTGGGGGCTGGGCAGGGTGACAGGTGGTCCACACCACTTCGCAGCCCCTACGGGGGGGGGGGGGGTGCTACATTGGTAAGGTGTGTTGATTTGGTAATAATAATGATTGGCACCGCAGCACACCGGTGACTTTTTTTCGCCCCGTGGTCGTTGCTGCAGCGTAACAGAATGAAGCTCACCATCAGATTATTTTTTTGCAAACAGTTTCAAGCTTTTTTTTTTTTACATGCTGCTGACCTGTCATAATATCTGATTAGCGACCCCCTCCCCCTTCCCCCCGCCTCCTTTCTTTGGTCCCCATAACCTTCTGATTTTCAGTCCAGCCTGGCCCTCCTGACAGAGCGCTGATGGACAAAAGCCTCGAAGGCTTCCACAATTTCAACCTTTCAAAGCGAGGTCAGCGCACCCCGCGACATGCTACATAAATCACAAGATGGAGACAAATGGCGTTAAACGCCCCCCCCCCCCTTTCCGAATCATCTAATATCCTTCAGCTGCAAAAATAAAGAAGAAGAAAATGCGAGCGGCTAGGAAAAGCCAGCTGTGATCGATCGAGGATCCTGGGATTCCGTTCCGGGGAGGAATTGGTTACTGGTTGTGTAGGGTCTAATGAGACTGACTCTGTGGGAGGAGGGGGGGCGGCGGGGTCCACGGAGGACCGAAATACAATATGTGTTGTATGCAGAACACCAACTGAGTTTTTACTTTTCTAAATTTGGCCAAATTTTTTTTAATTTGTTTTAAATTTGCCGTTCATGGGGGGGGGGTTGGTAATTTGGGTCAGGGGGGCACTGCGCCCCCCCCACCCCAAAGCACCTTGCCCCCATGTTAATGAGGGCATGGGCCTCTTCCCAACAACCCTGGCTGTTGGTTGTCAGGGTCTGCGGGTGGGGGGCTTATAGGAATCTGGGATCTCCCTTTAATAAGGGGGCCACCAGATCACGCCCCCCCCACCCTTTGTGAATGAGTGTGGGGTACATCGTACTAGGGGTGCAACGGATCAAAAAACTCACGGTTCGGATCGTTCCTCGGATCAGGAGTCACCGATCGGATCATTTTTCAGATCGGCACAAAAAAAAAAAATTCTTCCCCACTGTAATATCCACATCTCCCCCCCCCCACTGTAATATCCACATCCCCCCCACTGTAATATCCACATCTTCCCCCCCACTGGAATATCCACATCTCCCCCCCACTGTTCACCCCCCCACCAACTATAGTACCTACCCCCTCGGTGCAGACACCCCACCTCCTCTCAGTACAGAGACCCCCCCTCCTCTCAGTACAGTGACCCCCCCCTCCTCTCAGTACAGTGACCCCCCCCTCCTCTCAGTACAGTGACCCCCCCTCCTCTCAGTACAGTGACCCCCCCTCCTCTCAGTACAGTGACCCCCCCCTCCTCTCAGTACAGAGACCCACCCCTACAGGTAGTACAGACAGACACTCCCCCCCCCCCCTCGGGCAAGACACCCCCCCCCCCTCAGGTAGTACAGACACTCCCCGAGCGGTGTGTCCCACGAGTGCGGGTTCCTCATCTGTGGGTGTAAACAGAGGAGGGCCACCGCCGGGTGTACCAAGATGGCCGCGGCTCCGGAGCTTTCCTAATGTTATTCTTGCGGCTCCGGAGGTAGGCCGAAGCCGCGGCCGTAACATTAGGTAAGGCCGAGGCTTCTGGCCTAGCTCCGGACCCGTGGCAATCTGCGGATCACAGTGTGTTCCGATCCGAAGGGGGTGACCCGTTGGGATCACGGATCAACTGTGATCCGTTGCACCCCTACATCGTACCCCTACCCATTCACCTGGGGGGGGGAAGTGTCAATAAAAAACACACTACACAGGTTTTTAAAGTAATTTATTAGGCATCTCCGGGGATCTCTTCTGACTTCTCCGCTCTCTCCGACCTCTTCTCCCACTCTTCGGTTCTTCTCACGCACTTCTTCTGCCGGGCTCCTCCGCTATCTTCTGCTCTTTTGTCTGTCTGTCTGTCTGTCTATCTATCTATCTGTCTGTCTGTCTAAAAAGATATTAATTAAGTCCTGTATTATAACAACAATAATAATAATAAAAAATGAAACAGAGTTGTGCTCGTAGATGAAACCCACAACAACGTAGCGCAGCTCTCCCTGGAATACATTGTATAGAGATAACAATGGATGTAATTGGAAGGCTGTTTGAATCACTTAGCGCAATATAAACACTTCTGGCAGCTACAAGATACATTTATATACAGTGGCCCAGATTCAAGAAGCTATTGCGCCCGCGCAACCATAGGTTGCGCGGCGCAATAGCTGTTTTGCTCCCGCGTAGCGAATGCCCCTGATTCAGGAACATCGCTACGCGGACTGCAGCCTAGGATATGACAGACATAAGCCTCCTTATGCCTTCATATCTCAGGCTGCATTCTTGCGTTGGCCGCTAGGGGGCGCGGCCGTTGTGATCGGCGTATAGTATGCAAATTGCATACTACCACCGATTCACAAAAGTTGCGCGGGCCCTGCGCACGCAAGGTACGGAGTTTCCGTACGGCGACTTTAGCGTAAGGCTGCTCCTTCTCATAGTAGGGGCAGCCAATGCTAAAGTATAGCCGCCCTTCCCGCTCGTGAAATTTAAATTTCACGTCGTTTACGTAAGTGATTCGTGAATGGCGCTGGACGCCATTCACGTTCACTTAGAAGCAAATGACGTCCTTGCGACGTCATTTGCCGCAATGCACGTCGGGAAAGTTTCCCGACGGAGCATGCGCTGTTCGCTCGGCGCGGGAGCGCGCCTAATTTAAATGATTCCCGCCCCCGGCGGGATCATTTACATTAGGCGCCCTTACGCAGGGCTAATTTGCATAGCGCCCGCGCAATTTACGGAGCTACTGCTCCGTGAATCGCGGGCAAATCCAAATATTTGCGTGGGCGCAGAGAAAAATCTTTGCCCTTTGCCCACGCAAATATTGCACAGATCTACCTGAATCTGGGCCAATGTATACAGAGAGAGCTAAAAGAGGGATGGGGGGGGGGGGAACAGATGGGTTTAGTTAAAAAGAAGGGATTGCCCTCCTCCCCAATAGAAGACAGTTAAACATTTATTATTATTAAGTACGTCTATTTATTTTTTATACTTTCTTTTTTTAGCAAAAAAATCTGTAATTCGGATTCCACGAGCAAATCTTG